>NC_091233.1:17241449-17246449 GCF_040958095.1 Procambarus clarkii
GATTTCACAGAGTTTTCAACCTTTGCCGGTTTTTCAATGTTTTCTCTTCACTCGTGCTAAGTGAGTCAGACAAAAATGTGACATTTCATTTCATTATTAGCCATGCAATATGCTATTAGCTAGATAGTCAAAACATATAACAAGCATTATTTCACAGGAATTTTTTCTAGCAAATATGCTTCCTTTAAGCAGTTCAACACATCAAACACCTCCAGTCTGCGAAATTCCCTTTAGTCAATAATCATCCTTTACAGTATTTCTTGACTAGAATAGCACTCCAAAACATAAGTGGTCATTTTTATTCTCACTGTCGCACTATAGTCAATAATTTGTTTCGCAGAGTGACAAGTTATGCATAGTGACGAGATTTCACGGTGTGCATAGTTTAAGAGAGTTCACACTGTATTAATTACGGTCATGGATATCTTATGTTATGTTTATGAAGATCAACACTTCTTATTTTTATCATTTTTCTTGTCCCACAGCTTTGCAGTCTTCTCATATTCTTTTTCAAATAAAGTTTGCTTACTGTTTTCCAGTAGATCGGCTTCACATTACATATATTAATCAATTTTCGAATTCAGTTCAGTTTCTTTCAATATCGCAGCTTTGTTGTCCCCCTGCCTGTATCTAGTTCAAGACCACTTATTATCAATGTCATTAATAGGGATATCATCAACCATGTATTGGATGTCTCTGACATTCAGTTATCAACGTAGTATGTGTTTAATGAACGTGAGAATCACTTCATGTGCGCTCATTTTAGTTAGTTTAAAGTTTTCCATCTTGAATTAATACTACTATTGAATAGCTCAGACATTCAGTTACCATCTCAGTAAGTGAAAATCTCTTCATGTGAGCTCATTTTTAGTTTAGGATAGGGTTTTTCCATCGTGAAATACTATTATCAGTAACTAGGTATTGGATGACACTACCATTCAGTTTACATCTCTGTAACTGTTTACTGAACATTGTTATCCATCCATGCAACCTCATTTTTTTAGTTTTAAGTTTCTACATCGTAAAAAATAAAATATTACTATCACCAGCAATGTATCGGTAGCTCAACCATTCAGTTTACAGCTCAGTAACTGTTTACTGAACATAGACATCCCTCCATGCGAGCTCATTTTTTAGTTTAAAGTTTCTACATCGTACAAAATAAAATATTACTATCACAATCCATGTATTGGGTGGGTCAACCATCCAGTTTACATCTCAGTAACAGTTTACTGAACATAGATATCCCTCCATGTGACCTCATTTTTAGTTTAAAGTTTCTCCATCGTAAATAAAAATAAAATATTACTATCACAAACCTTGTATTGGCCAGCTCTGGCATTCAGTTTACAACTCAGTAAGTGTTTACTGAATGCAAAATCGCTACATGTGAGGTCATAAGGTTTTCTCATCGTGAAATACTATTATCAGTAACCAGGTAATGGATGACACTACCATTCAGTTTACATCTCAGTAACTGTTTACTGAACATTGTTATCCATCCATGCAACCTCATTTTTTTAGTTTTAAGTTTCTACATCGTAAAAAATAAAATATTACTATCACCAGCCATGTATCGGTAGCTCAACCATTCAGTTTACAGCACAGTAACTGTTTACTGAACATAGACATCCCTCCATGTGACCTCATTTTTAGTTTAAAGTTTCTCCATCGTAAACAAAAATAAAATATTACTATCACAAACCTTGTATTGGCCAGCTCCAGCATTCAGTTTACAACTCAGTAAGTGTTTACTGAATGCAAAATCGCTACATGTGTGTTCATTTAGTTTAAAGTTTCTCAATCTTAAAATATTACTATCATCATCAACCATACTATCATCAACACCGTATCGGGCTGTCGGACATTCAGTTATCCACTCGGTGAGTGTTTACTGAACGTCGAAATCATTTCCTGTGTGCCCATTTTTTACTTGAACCCGTCTCCACTCCAAACCAGTCAGGACCTGCGGTGCTGACTCGGACCGTAGGTCCGGTTTGGAGTGGAGACGGGTTCAAGTAAAAAATGGGCACACAGGAAATGATTTCGACGTTCAGTAAACACTCACCGAGTGGATAACTGAATGTCCGACAGCCCGATACGGTGTTGATGATAGTATGGTTGATGATGATAGTAATATTTTAAGATTGAGAAACTTTAAACTAAATGAACACACATGTAGCGATTTTGCATTCAGTAAACACTTACTGAGTTGTAAACTGAATGCCAGAGCAGGCCAATACAAGGTTTGTGATAGTAATATTTTATTTTTATTTACGATGGAGAAACTTTAAACTAAAAATGAGGTCACATGGAGGGATATCTATGTTCAGTAAACTGTTACTGAGATGTAAACTGGATGGTTGACACACCCAATACATGGATTGTGATAGTAATATTTTATTTTTACGATGTAGAAACTTTAAACTAAAAAATGAGCTCGCATGGAGGGATGTCTATGTTCAGTAAACAGTTACTGAGCTGTAAACTGAATGGTTGAGCTACCGATACATTGCTGTTGATAGTAATATTTTATTTTTTACGATGTAGAAACTTAAAACTAAAAAAATGAGGTTGCATGGATGGATAACAATGTTCAGTAAACAGTTACAGAGATGTAAACTGAATGGTAGTGTCATCCAATACCTAGTTACTGATAATAGTATTTCACGATGGAAAAACCCTATCCTAAACTAAAAATGAGCTCACATGAAGAGATTTTCACTTACTGAGATGGTAACTGAATGTCTGAGCTATTCAATAGTAGTATTAATTCAAGATGGAAAACTTTAAACTAACTAAAATGAGCGCACATGAAGTGATTCTCACGTTCATTAAACACATACTACGTTGATAACTGAATGTCAGAGACATCCAATACATGGTTGATGATATCCCTATTAATGACATTGATAATAAGTGGTCTTGAACTAGATACAGACAGGGGGACAACAAAGCTGCGATATTGAAAGAAACTGAACTGAATTCGAAAATTGATTAATATATGTAATGTGAAGCCGATCTACTGGAAAACAGTAAGCAAACTTTATTTGAAAAAGAATATGAGAAGACTGCAAAGCTGTGGGACAAGAAAAATGATAAAAATAAGAAGAGATGGTCTTCATAAACATAACATAAGATATCCATGACCGTAATTAATACAGTGTGAACTCTCTTAAACTATGCTCACCGTGAAATCTCGTCACTATGCATAACTTGTCACTCTGCAAAACAAATTATTGACTATAGTGCGACAGTGAGAATAACAATGACCACTTATGTTTTGGAGTGCTATTTTAGTCAAGAAATACTGTAAAGGATGATTATTGACTAAAGGGAATTTCGCGGACTGCTGGTGTTTGATGTGTTGAACTGCTTAAAGGAAGCATATTTGCTAGAAAAAATTCCTGTGAAATAATGCTTGTTATATGTTTTGACTATCTAGCTAATAGCATATTGCATGGCTAATAATGAAATGAAATGTCACATTTTTGTCTGACTCACTTAGCACGAGTGAAGAGAAAACATTGAAAAACCGGCAAAGGTTGAAAACTCTGTGAAATCACATCTGTTATGATAAGTTTTGACTAGCCGCAAGCTATGTTGGCCTTCTCTCTCTCTCTCTCTCTCTCTCTAATCTACACACGCGATATGAAATGTGAATTTGTTGACTGAAAGGAGATTGATGATGATACGAATAGTAATTGGCGACATTGAGCATATTCTCAAAAACGTAGTTTCTGCAAAAAAAAAAAAAAAAAAACATTAAATTAGATGCGAGCTGCGATTTGAAAACAGAAGAAGTGTGATGTGTGGCTTATTGTGTGGACTCTGGAGATATGATCTCCACATATAAGTTTCTCAAGAAAGTGGTAATATTTTTCTTGTGTTTGGATGTAATGGCTAAACATGGATGACATTTTCAATAATGCTATTTGCACATCCGACAAAGATGATTTTCCCCGTTACGTTACATTGTGTTACAGAGGGCTAAAACTGGTAGACCGTAATATTCATATGGAAGGAGATGTAATGGAGATGGACTAAATCCTACTTTATTTAAAAATGTAATTTTGGGCTGTAAAAGTTGATTTGTGTTACGTTACATTGTGTTAGAGGGCTAAAACTGGTAGAGGTCAATATTATATGGTAAGAGATGTGCTAAGTCATACTTTCATTTAAAAAATGACATTTTGGACTGCAAAAAGTTGATTTGCGTTACGTTACGTTGCGTTACATTGTGTTACAGAGGGCTAAAAGGGGTAGAGGCCAATATTTTATATGGTGAGAGATGTAATGAAGATTGACTAAGTCGTACTTTTATTTAAAAATGTCATTTTGGGCTGCAAAAGTTGATTGCGTTAAGTTACGCTATATTACATTGTGTTACAGAGGGCTAAACTTGTATAGGTCAATATTATATGGTAAGAGATGTGCTAAGTCATACTTTCATTTAAAAAATGACATTTTGGACTGCAAAAAGTCGATTTGCGATACGTTACGTTGTGTTACATTGTGTTACAGAGGGCTAAAAGGGGTAGAGGCCAATATTTTATATGGTGAGAGATGTAATGAATAAGGACTAATCCCTCACTTTCCGTTTCAAAATGTCATTTCGGGCTGCAAAAGTTGATTGCGTTACGTTACGTTATGTTACGTTACATTGTGTTACAGAGGGCTAAACTGGTATAGGTCAATATTTTATATGGTGAGAGATGTAATGAAGATGGACTAAGTCATACTTTCATTTAAAAACGATATTTGGTCTGTAGAAAGTTGATTTGCGTTACGTTGCGTTACGTTACATTGTGTTATAGAGGGATAAAACTGGTATACCGTAATATTCATATGCTATGAGATGTAATGGAGATATTGTGTTTGGCTAAATGGGGTTCACATTACAATAATGATATTCGGACAACAGCCAGAAAGTTGATCTCTACGTTACTTAATGATGATATAATGCGATGCAATCATGTGCTAATATTTTATTTGTGTTA
>NC_091233.1:17251449-17351449 GCF_040958095.1 Procambarus clarkii
CCCACACCCTGCCCGGGCCAGCGCCCTGCTCCACACCCTGCCCCCACACCCTGCCCCCACACCCTGCCAGGGCCAGCACCCTGCTCCACACCCTGCCCCCACACCCTGCCCCACACCCTGCCAGGGCCAGCACCCTGCCCCACACCCTGCCAGGGCCAGCACCCTGCTCCCCACACCCTGCCAGGGCCAGCACCCTGCCCCACACCCTGCCAGGGCCAGCACCCTGCTCCCCACACCCTGCCAGGGCCAGCGCCCTGCTCCCCACACCCTGCCAGGGCCAGCACCCTGCCCCACACCCTGCCAGGGCCAGCACCCTGCCCCACACCCTGCCAGGGCCAGCACCCTGCTCCCCACACCCTGCCAGGGCCAGCACCCTGCCCCACACCCTGCCAGGGCCAGCACCCTGCCCCACACCCTGCCAGGGCCAGCACCCTGCCCCACACCATGCCAGGGCCAGCACCCTGCCCCACACCCTGCCAGGGCCAGCACCCTGCCCCACACCCTGCCAGGGCCAACACCCTGCCAGGGCCAACATCCTGCTCCCCACACCCTGCCAGGGCCAGCACACTGCTCCCACACCCCACCCTGCCAGGGCCAGCACCCTACCCCCCCACCCTGCCAGGACCAGCACCCTGCCCCCCACCCTGCCAGGGCCAGCACCCTGCCCCCCCACACCCTGCCCCCACACCCTGCCAGGGCCAGCACCCTACCCCCACACCCTGCCAGGGCCAGCACCCTGCCCCCCACACCCTGCCAGGGCCAGCACCCTGCCCCCCCACACCCTGCCAGGGCCAGCACCCTGCCCCCCCACACCCTGCCAGGGCCAGCACCCTGCCCCCCCACACCCTGCCAGGGCCAGCACCCTGCCCCCACACCCTGCCAGGGCGGCGCCAGTTGCCGGGGCGGAGTGGGCGTAGCAGGGTGGTGGTGGTGCTGGCGGTGCAGAAGGAAGTCGACATTCAGTGGCGGAGGTCTCCCGCGACGGGAGCCGTTAGGTATCGCTTGTCGGCGTGCGGGTTGGCGACTGTTCACTCCGTTCTCTTTCACGTGCCACTACGTCAAAAATCCGTCCTTTGCGGCCTAACCAGTCACGTACGAATCCATGCGACCTGTCGAGTCTGGTGCATAGGAAACATGGATAAATGTGAACCAAGAACTTTAATGGTTTGTGTTTGAAGTGCTCGTTACGATAACGATAACGATAACGACGTGTTAGTTGATAGATCGGGTTGACTGTTAGTGCTCAAGCGGTACCTATCCTGTGAGCCTCAAAGATCATTTGCAATCCATTCACCTGGGCTGTAGAGGGCTCGAACCATGGACCCAAAGCGTGCAAGGCCGAAGCTCCATTAAGTTTCATCATTTGGAACATTCCTGTGTTGTTGTTGTGTTCGACAAACCAGAGGCCAGAGTGCAATTTGTGGAGTAATGCGAGACGTCACTCTCTTGAGTGGAGTAGCGTGACCTCTCCACTCTTGATTGACAACCTGTCAAGATTAACGATGGACTACACCGTTTCCTGAAGACCTTTGACACCTGGTCGTCAACCAAACAGGTAATTCCAATGACCTTAATCATCCGCCAATTAAAGACTATACCTGATTTGTTGACCTACACTCATTAGCACTGCTTCCCACGCTAACACACACAACGTTTGGAAACGTTTAGGCATTATTGCAAAACGTTGTCACAACCCCTGTTGTGTTCTGGGCCCAGTGTGGTCCTGGGTTCGATCCCAGGCGCCGGCGAGAAACAATGGGCAGAGTTTCTTTCACCCTATGCCCCTGTTACCTAGTAGTAAAATAGGTACCTGGGTGTTAGTCAGCTGTCACCTGCTGCTTCCTGGGGGTGGAGGCCTGGTCGAGGACCGGGCCGCGGGGACACTAAAGCCCCGAAATCATCTCAAGATAACCCCTACCGTTATTCTAATTTTGATGGAAATGCACCTGTCCATCAAGCTCTTCAGAAGTTGAATTACTACTGAATTGAATGAGTCACTGCCCTGGTTAAGCCTAAATTCTCAATCTCATTTCCAAAAAGAATTCATTTATCTATCTATTTATCCATTTATCCTTTAATTATCTATTCCTTATCTATAAGGAATGCCCGAAACGCTGCGCGTACTAGTGGCTTTACAAGACTGTAATTACCATTTTATGTATCCTCACATTCCCAATGTATATGCATAAATATATTATTGTATATGCATAAATAAATAAATAAAATAAATAAATAAATATAATTTTTTTAATTAATTTAACTAATTTCTATTGTTAGTGGGTCAATATTCCTGTATTTCGGTGTATTGTTGATCTAAGACTTGAGGATGCAAGCCACAACAGTTTCCTGATTTGCAGGGGGTGTCTATTTTACTGTCAGGTGAGTAGAGGCATCAGGTGAAATGTGTGTAGCGGTTTCTGTCCCGTCTCGGGGGATTAAATCTGGATTCCTTGGTTGTGAGTCAGTTACGTAGACCACTGTGCTATTAGACTAAGCGTCCATGGTGGGCCAAGCCTGTATATTTCACGTCCAAGGTGGGCCAAGCCTGTATATTTCACGTCCAAGGTGGGCCAAGCCTGTATATTTCACGTCCAAGGTGGGCCAAGCCTGTATATTTCACGTCCATGGTGGGCCAAGCCTGTATATTTCACGTCCAAGGTGGCCAAGCCTGTATATTTCACGTCCAAGGTGGGCCAAGCCTGTATATTTCACGTCCAAGGTGGGCCAAGCCTGTATATTTCACGTCCATGGTGGGCCAAGCCTGTATATTTCACGTCCAAGGTGGCCAAGCCTGTATATTTCACGTCCAAGGTGGGCCAAGCCTGTATATTTCACTTCCATGGTGGGCCAAGCCTGTATATTTCACATCCATGGTGGCCAAGCCTGTATATTTCACGTCCAAGGTGGCCAAGCCTGTATATTTCACGTCCAAGGTGGGCCAAGCCTGTATATTTCACGTCCATGGTGGGCCAAGCCTGTATATTTCACGTCCAAGGTGGCCAAGCCTGTATATTTCACGTCCAAGGTGGGCCAAGCCTGTATATTTCATTTCCATGGTGGGCCAAGCCTGTATATTTCACATCCATGGTGGCCAAGCCTGTATATTTCACGTCCAAGGTGGCCAAGCCTGTATATTTCACGTCCAAGGTGGGCCAAGCCTGTATATTTCACTTCCATGGTGGGCCAAGCCTGTATATTTCACATCCATGGTGGCCAAGCCTGTATATTTCACGTCCATGGTGGCCGAGCCTGTATATTTCACGTCCAAGGTGGGCCAAGCCTGTATATTTCACGTCCATGGTGGGCCAAGCCTGTATATTTCACGTCCATGGTGGGCCAAGCCTGTATATTTCACGTCCAAGGTGGGCCAAGCCTGTATATTTCACGTCCATGGTGGGCCAAGCCTGTATATTTCACGTCCAAGGTGGCCAAGCCTGTATATTTCACGTCCAAGGTGGGCCAAGCCTGTATATTTCACTTCCATGGTGGGCCAAGCCTGTATATTTCACATCCATGGTGGCCAAGCCTGTATATTTCACGTCCAAGGTGGCCAAGCCTGTATATTTCACGTCCAAGGTGGGCCAAGCCTGTATATTTCACTTCCATGGTGGGCCAAGCCTGTATATTTCACATCCATGGTGGCCAAGCCTGTATATTTCACGTCCATGGTGGCCGAGCCTGTATATTTCACGTCCAAGGTGGGCCAAGCCTGAATATTTCACGTCCATGGTGGGCCAAGCCTGTATATTTCACGTCCATGGTGGGCCAAGCCTGTATATTTCACGTCCATGGTGGGCCAAGCCTGTATATTTCACGTCCATGGTGGGCCAAGCCTGTATATTTCACGTCCATGGTGGGCCAAGCCTGTTTATTTCACGTCCATGGTGGGCCAAGCCTGTATATTTCACGTCCATGGTGGGCCAAGCCTGTTTATTTCACGTCCATGGTGGCCAAGTCTGTATATTTCACGTCCATGGTGGCCAAGCCTGTATATTTCACGTCCATGGTGGCCAAGCCTGAATATTTCACGTCTATGGTGGCCAAGCCTGTATATTTCACGTCCATGGGGGCAAAGCCTGTATATTTCACGTCCAAGGTGGGCCAAGCCTGTATATTTCACGCCCAAGGTGCGCCAAGCCTGTATATTTCACGTCCATGGTGGCCAAGCCTGTATATTTCACGTCCATGGTTGGCCAAGCCTAAATATTTCACGTCCATGGTGGGCCAAGCCTGTATATTTCACGTCCATGGTGGGCCAAGCCTGTATATTTCACGTCCATGGTGGGCCAAGCCTGTATATTTCACGTCCAAGGTGGGCCAAGCCTGTATATTTCACGTCCAAGGTGGGCCAAGCCTGTATATTTCACGTCCATGGTGGGCCAAGCCTGTATATTTCACGTCCATGGTGGGCCAAGCCTGTATATTTCACGTCCATGGTGGGCCAAGCCTGTTTATTTCACATCCATGGTGGCCAAGTCTGTATATTTCACGTCCATGGTGGCCAAGCCTGTATATTTCACGTCCATGGTGGCCAAGCCTGAATATTTCACGTCTATGGTCGCCAAGCCTGTATATTTCACGTCCATGGGGGCCAAGTAAGTAAGTAATTATCAAAAGAAGGCACCAAACCGGGAAGGCTATGTAGCACCATCAAATACGCAAAATAATCAGAGGGCGCTAAATATCACCAAGGATGCCAATACGAGAACAAAAACGCATAAGGCGAACGATATCAAAAGTATCCGAGTCACCAAGAATTCTATCGAGGGACAGGTGACCGCGAGGGGCGGTCGGAAAGCAAGACACACGCTCGTCCTGGAAGTCAGGACATTCAAGAAGGACATGCACGACCGTAAGAGGGACAATGCAACTAGGACAATAAGGAGCAGGGCGGCGCTCCATCAAGTGACCATGGGTTAAGCGAGTATGGCCAATACGCAACCTCGCCAGAGCTGTTTCCCACCGCCGGTTACGGTGGAAGGAGGACTGCCACGAGGAAACACAACATTTAAGAGTACGTAGCTTGTTACCAGTAACAGACAACCAAGAAGCCTGCCAACGGGTAAGGACTGAGGAATGGATAACCGGGTAAAAGTCGGAATATGGAATGCCCTTACGAGAGATGGGACAAGAGCGGACAGCTTCCTTGGCGGCAGCATCCGCACGCTCATTTAAAGACACACCAATATGGCTAGGAACCCAACAAAACTCAACCGACTTAAATTTACTGTGAACGAGAAACAGCCAATGCTGGATCTCGACAACCACTGGATGAACCGGATTAAAGGACCCGAGAGCCATGAGGGCACTACGAGAGTCAACAACAACTACAAAGGAAGACTGACAACGAGAAAGCAGGAGACGAAGAGCATAGAGAATAGCATAAAGTTCCGCTGTAAAGACGCTAGTCTCCGGAGGCAAGCGACACATATAAGTGCGATCAGGAAAAACAACAGAGTAGCCAACACCGTCCGCTGACTTAGACCCATCGGTGAAGACAGAAACGGAGCGGGAGTGAGAAGAAAAGTGCTCGAGGAAAAGGCGTTTTAGAACCGTAGGAGGGGTAAAAGCTTTAGTGAGACGGGTCAAGGATGTACAAAACTGCGGAAGAGGGACCCTCCACGGGGGCAAAGAAGGAACAACACGAGGAGAAACATCAGAAATACGAACGGAAAGAGAATCCTGCAGGCGAGATAACCGGACAGAAAGAGGGAGGTGGTGAAGAGGAACAGGAACCGCAGGAGGGGTAAAAGTTAAAGCACGACAGAGGCGAGAGGAAGGATGTTGCAAGGACCGCGCAAGATAGCGAAGACAGTAGCGATCACGGCGGTCCTGGAGAGACAGGAAGCCAGTGTCAACATACAAGCTAAGGACGGGAGTCGAACGAAAGGCACCAGAACTGAGGCGCAACCCAGTATGGTGCAAAGCATCAAGACGGCGAAGAGTAGAAGGAGAAGCAGACGAGTAAGCAGGGCAACCATAATCGAGCTTAGACAGGACGAGAGAGGAATGTAAAGCAAGGAGAGTGCGCCTATCTGCCCCCCAAGAAGTATGGGACAAGACCCGAAGGAGGGTAAGGGCCTTAGAGCACTCAACACGGAGGTAAGAGATATGGGGAGACCAAGACAAACGAGTGTCAAGGAATAACCCCAAAAGCTTCGCGGAATCTTTGTATTCAAGGGGATGACCATAAAGTGACAAAGAGGGACGAAGAACAACCCGTTTCCGCGTAAAAGTCATGGCACAAGTCTTAGAAGTAGAGAACTTGAAGCCATGATCAGTGGCCCAAGACGACACGGCATCAATTGCAAGTTGAAGCCGGCATTGAAGGAGAGGCGAATCATCACCCTGACAACAAAGGGTAAGATCATCGACATAGAGAGCGGAGAAGACACCAGAAGGAAGAGAGGAAAGAAGACCATTGAGGGCAACCAGAAAAAGAGTAGTGCTCAGAACACTACCCTGGGGCACACCTTCGTATTGCTGAAAAGAGGGAGAGAGAGCGGTACCAAGGCGCACCCGAAAGGAACGACGAGAGAGGAAGCCGCGGAGAAAGAGAGGGAGATGACCACGAAGGCCAAAAGAATGAAGTTGAGATAGGATATGATAACGCCAAGTGGTGTCGTAAGCCTTTTCCTAGGTCAAAAAGGACGGCAACAACGGAGGTCTTCGCAGCAAAAGCAGTACGAATATAGACCTCCAAGTTCACCAGGACATCTGTCGTGCTGCGGCACTTGCGGAAACCAAATTGAGAAGGGGAGAGGAGGTGATGGTGTTCAAGGAACCACATCAGACGAACGTTAACCATACGTTCAAAGAGTTTGCAGACACAACTTGTGAGAGCAATAGGGCGAAAGTCCTTAGGGGAAGTACCCAGAGACCCCGGTTTGCGAACAGGGAGGACAACG
Source organism: Procambarus clarkii (assembly GCF_040958095.1). Taxonomy (NCBI): domain Eukaryota; kingdom Metazoa; phylum Arthropoda; class Malacostraca; order Decapoda; family Cambaridae; genus Procambarus; species Procambarus clarkii. The sequence goes on from NC_091233.1 coordinate 17,258,358, forward strand.
GCATCGAGCCAGTCCTCAGGGACTGACGACGACTCCCAGATCCGATTATACAGACTCAGTAAATACTGAGACGTGCTCGGAGGGAGATGGCGAAGCATCTCATAATGAATACCATCGGAGCCCGCCGCCGTAGAACCGCAGAGGGCCAGGGCAGAACGAAGTTCAGAGAGAGAGAAGGGATCATTATAGGGAAGCTGAAGATGAGTGCAGAAATCTAAAGGACGAGACTCAAGGACAGGTTTACGAAGAAGGAAAGATTGGGGAAGATGAAGACCAGAGCTAACAGAAGAAAAGTGGGAACCCAGTTCGGAAGCGACCTGCAACGGATCCGCCACAAGAGTATCATGGAGGTGAAGGACCGGTGAAACATCGGGAACGAACTTACCCGCTATCTTGCGGATACGCTTCCAGATCTGGGCCAGAGGGGTTTCGGACGTAATTGTTGAGACATAAGATGCCCAACATTCACGTTTAGCCGTACGGATGGCCCTACGGGCCACCGCACTCGCTCTCCGAAAGAAAAGAAAAGAATCGGTCGTCTGCCTACGGCGGTGCCTCTTCCAGGCTGCACGCTTACAGCGGACAGCCCGAGCACAGTCCGCATTCCACCAGGGAACGCACTTCCGTGGACCCCGAGAGGAAGAGCGAGGAATAGAGCGGAGGGCAGCGTTGAAGACAGTGTCATGAAAAAGGAGGAGAGCGCGAGAGAGAGGCAGAAGAGAGAGGTCAGAGAGAGCAGCACTGAGGGTAAATAGGGTCCAGTCTGCCTTAGCAAACTGCCACCTAGGAAAAAGAGAGGGAAGGGCGAAAAGAGAAAAAGGAAACAAGGATGGGGAAATGATCACTTCCATGGAGGTCATCAAGAACCTGCCACGTGAAATCTAAGTGAAGAGAAGAAGAGCAGAGAGAAAGATCAAGACAAGAAAGGGTGCGAGTCCGAGAGTCCAAATGAGTGGGCTCACCAGAATTCAGAAGAGACAGGGAAGAAGAGAGGAGAAACGGCTCAAGGAGGCGACCCCGGGTATTCGTCAGAACGTCACCCCAAAGAGAATGACGACAATTGAAGTCACCCAGCAGGAGCACAGGCTCCGGCAAGGAGTCTAGGAGGTGTTTCAAATCAGGAAGAGAGAGCGGGACACTCGGGGGGAGATAAATGGAACAAACTGTGTACCATTTCCCCACAAAGATACGAGCAGCAGAACAATGGAGAGGCGAAGGAAAAAGCAAAGGAACAAAGGGAATATCAGCACGAATCAAGAGAGCAGAAGAATTAGAAGCCCCAGCAACTGCTGGGGGGGGGGAGAGAAAGGAATAGCCACGAAAACGACCAGGACGAGCACCAAGCATTGGCTCCTGGAGACAGACACAAAGGGGCGAAAACCGCGAAATCAGAAGTTGGAGTTCGAGGAAATTGGCGTAATAACCTCGATCGTTCCATTGAAGAATGGACAACGACGAGAAGAGAAAGGACAAAAACAGAGAACAAGGAAAAAACAAAGGCGAAAGAGCAACAGAGCACGTTAAAGAATATCAGGGTCGGGATCAGGGTCAGCAAAGTCAGGATTAGGGGGCATGGGTAAACTGAGCAAAGACAGAGGGAAGGAAACGGGAGAACAGATAAGAGGCGGGCGGGCGGGGTCCGGAGGAGGAGGAGGAGGAGGAGGAAGAGGAGGAGACAACGGAGAGGAGCAGTCAAGGACAGCAGCAGGAAGAGGGGGAGTAGAAAGAGGGGAGCGCACCTCAGCAAGAGCAGCAACCGAAAGGGAAGCAGGGGCCAAAGAAACCTCCATAGAAGGAACACGGGGGTGCAATCACTGAAACGGGAGGGGAAGGAGCAACAGAGCCAGAAGTAGGAGCTGAGGAAGAAAGCGAAGCCTTCTTACCCGCCGGGGAAGAGGAAGGAGAGGAGCCAGGCTTTCGCTTCTGACTTAAAGAGACCGGTGTCCCAGCAACTACGTACCGGGCAACGGATTCCAGTGTCTCAACAGGAGAAGCTGAACGAGAGCACACACGACGGCCGTTAGGAGAGTGATGGACATCCGCCCGCACCGATAGGCGGTGGGGTGAGCCGATAGATGGAGGAAGAGGATGGGAAGGAGGATCGGAGGGGGACGAGGAAGAAGACACAGGAGACACGACAGACCGGGTAGAAGAAAGGGGAACCCCAGACAGAGGACCAGGAGGAGGATCCTTCGGGAGAGAACCCAAAGGAACAAAGGAGGGGGCAGTGGGCGCATCAGGGTCCAAGGCCCGGAAACGGTTGTGAGTCTGAGGAAGGCGGGAAGGACGAGGAGAGGAAGAGCGCAACACGCGAGCATAAGAGATATTAGCAAAAGGCGGGAGCCGGTGAACCAGGCGCCTCGCCTCAGGAAAAGATAAACGCTCCCGGTGCTTCAAGTTGAGGACGGCTGCCTCAAGCTTGTAATGGACACACGCACGGGAGAAGGTAGGATGGGCCTCACCGCAGTTGAGGCAGCGAGCTTGGGGAGAAGTGCACTCCGACTTAGAGTGACCTTCGCCCCCACACAAAGGACAGAGAGAGACAGTCCCAGAGCAACGGAGGGCACCATGCCCAAACCTCCAGCACTTGTTACAAAGTCGAGGAGAAGGAATATACTCCTGGACAGAGCACCTAGCACCAGCAAGAATGACAGAGGGTGGAAGGGTCCTACCATCGAAGGTGATCTTCACAACGCGAAGGGGTTGACGGCGACGACCACGAGGGGGACGAGTAAACGAGTCAACCTGGAGGACAGAATGGCCTTGGGCATCAAGGATATGCCGAATATCATCGTGGCAATCCTGCAGATTCCGAACACCGGTTGCAACATGGGGTGGGAGGAGAATAGTGCCAACACTGGCATTCATCTGAACGTTCTTGGAGACCCGAACAGGGATCTCGCCAAGGCAAGATAAGGCAGCCAAGCGGGAAGCCGCATCCTGAGAAGGAGCAGCAACGACACGTGTACCGAGACGAGTGGGGTTGAAAGTAACAGACGCATCCACGGAATCTACAAGATGCCGATGGAGGGAGAAATCGTCAGGAGGCGCAGAATCAAGAGGGAGGAGATCAAAGTATTTGGCCCATGAAGCAGGACCAAACAAGGCCTGATACGCATCAGCACGAGAAGGAATCGAGCGAGTGCGGTTGGGGCGCGAACGGCGTTGAGAACCCCTAGAGAGAGAGGGGTCAAAAGGCGCAGTAGTCACAACGAAAGACTTAGCCACACCAGGGGACGAAGTGGTCACCACCGGGGGCTGGAGGCTCGACCCAACCACAGAGGAGGGAGGGGAGCTGGGGGAAGAAGTCAGGACGGTCAAAGGAGGAGCAAGGTCGGGGCCCAACGCAGCGGGAGCTACAGAGCCTGGTCTTCCAATACATGCCGACTCGGGGGCTTGGTCGCCCACCCCACGAGCCTGAGAGGGTACAACGGAAACATTCAACGACATAGAGACGAGAAGTGACAAATTCATCCACGAATGTGCCCCCATACCCACCATGGAGCCACAATTAGAGGCAGGACACCCAACAGGAAGCTATCGCCGATCATGCCGGGGCCCCCTAGGAGTGCGTCGTAAGTATACGCCCCACAAACGCCACCTTAAGAACCGTCAGTCCGTCGAGATCGGGTTCAGCGACGAAAGGGGGATTGACAATAAAAGGTTCCCCTCGCTCGAGACGTTGGGTACTACAGTTCTACGGGTGCAAGAGTATGCCTCCTCAAGCACCCGGGCGTCAAAATAGAAGAAGTCCAAAGAAAGAATCCAAAACAAGCAAAAGGTCAGCAGGAAACGACAAGCAGATAGGAGAAGAGGGGGGAGAAAAACGAAACATAAGGAAAAGGAAAAGCGATCCGGCACAATTGGAGAAGACAGCAGCAGGAGTGCAAGGCCAGTAAAGGACAGAGGACTGCCCAACGGAGCATCACACTCCGGCAGCCGTCCACCAAGCCCCCTCACGACGCCAACGGGCCGGATAGGGAGGGGGCCATGGGGGCCAAGCCTGTATATTTCACGTCCATGGTGGGCCAAGCCTGTATATTTCACGCCCAAGGTGGGCCAAGCCTGTATATTTCACGTCCATGGTGGGCCAAGCCTGTATATTTCACGCCCAAGGTGGGCCAAGCCTGTATATTTCACGTCCATGGTGGCCAAGCCTGTATATTTCACGTCCATGGTTGGCCAAGCCTGAATATTTCACGTCCATGGTGGGCCAAGCCTGTATATTTCACGTCCATGGTGGGCCAAGCCTGTATATTTCACGTCCATGGTTGGCCAAGCCTAAATATTTCACGTCCATGGTGGGCCAAGCCTGTATATTTCACGTCCATGGTGGGCCAAGCCTGTATATTTCACGTCCATGGTGGGCCAAGCCTGCATATTTCATGTCCAAGGTGGGCCAAACCTGTATATTTCACGTCCAAGGTGGGCCAAGCCTGTATATTTCACGTCCATGGTGGGCTAAGCCTGTATATTTCACGTCCATGGTGGGCCAAGCCTGTATATTTCAAGTCCATGGTGGGCCAAGCCTGTTTATTTCACGTCCATGGTGGCCAAGTCTGTATATTTCACGTCCATGGTGGCCAAGCCTGTATATTTCACGTCCATGGTGGCCAAGCCTGAATATTTCACGTCTATGGTGGCCAAGCCTGTATATTTCACGTCCATGGGGGCCAAGTAAGTAAGTAATTATCAAAAGAAGGCACCGAACCGGGAAGGCTATGTAGCACCATCAAATACGCAAAATAATCAGAGGGCGCTAAATATCACCAAGGATGCCAATACGAGAACAAAAACGCATAAGGCGAACGATATCAAAAGTATCCGAGTCACCAAGAATTCTATCGAGGGACAGGTGACCGCGAGGGGCGGTCGGAAAGCAAGACACACGCTCGTCCTGGAAGTCAGGACATTCAAGAAGGACATGCACGACCGTAAGAGGGACAATGCAACTAGGACAATAAGGAGCAGGGCGGCTCTCCATCAAGTGACCATGGGTTAAGCGAGTATGGCCAATACGCAACCTCACCAGAGCTGTTTCCCACCGCCGGTTACGGTGGAAGGAGGACTGCCACGAGGAAACACAACATTTAAGAGTACGTAGCTTGTTACCAGTAACAGACAACCAAGAAGCCTGCCAACGGGTAAGGACTGAGGAATGGATAACCGGGTAAAAGTCGGAATATGGAATGCCCTTACGAGAGATGGGACAAGAGCGGACAGCTTCCTTGGCGGCAGCATCCGCACGCTCATTTAAAGACACACCAATATGGCTAGGAACCCAACAAAACTCAACCGACTTAAATTTACTGTGAACGAGAAACAGCCAATGCTGGATCTCGACAACCACTGGATGAACCGGATTAAAGGACCCGAGAGCCATGAGGGCACTACGAGAGTCAACAACAACTACAAAGGAAGACTGACAACGAGAAAGCAGGAGACGAAGAGCATAGAGAATAGCATAAAGTTCCGCTGTAAAGACGCTAGTCTCCGGAGGCAAGCGACACATATAAGTGCGATCAGGAAAAACAACAGAGTAGCCAACACCGTCCGCTGACTTAGACCCATCGGTGAAGACAGAAACGGAGCGGGAGTGAGAAGAAAAGTGCTCGAGGAAAAGGCGTTTTAGAACCGTAGGAGGGGTAAAAGCTTTAGTGAGACGGGTCAAGGATGTACAAAACTGCGGAAGAGGGACCCTCCACGGGGGCAAAGAAGGAACAACACGAGGAGAAACATCAGAAATACGAACGGAAAGAGAATCCTGCAGGCGAGATAACCGGACAGAAAGAGGGAGGTGGTGAAGAGGAACAGGAACTGCAGGAGGGGTAAAAGTTAAAGCACGACAGAGGCGAGAGGAAGGATGTTGCAAGGACCGCGCAAGATAGCGAAGACAGTAGCGATCACGGCGGTCCTGGAGAGACAGGAAGCCAGTGTCAACATACAAGCTAAGGACGGGAGTCGAACGAAAGGCACCAGAACTGAGGCGCAACCCAGTATGGTGCAAAGCATCAAGACGGCGAAGAGTAGAAGGAGAAGCAGACGAGTAAGCAGGGCAACCATAATCGAGCTTAGACAGGACGAGAGAGGAATGTAAAGCAAGGAGAGTGCGCCTATCTGCCCCCCAAGAAGTATGGGACAAGACCCGAAGGAGGGTAAGGGCCTTAGAGCACTCAACACGGAGGTAAGAGATATGGGGAGACCAAGACAAACGAGTGTCAAGGAATAACCCCAAAAGCTTCGCGGAATCTTTGTATTCAAGGGGATGACCATAAAGTGACAAAGAGGGACGAAGAACAACCCGTTTCCGCGTAAAAGTCATGGCACAAGTCTTAGAAGTAGAGAACTTGAAGCCATGATCAGTGGCCCAAGACGACACGGCATCAATTGCAAGTTGAAGCCGGCGTTGAAGGAGAGGCGAATCATCACCCTGACAACAAAGGGTAAGATCATCGACATAGAGAGCGGAGAAGACACCAGAAGGAAGAGAGGAAAGAAGACCATTGAGGGCAACCAGAAAAAGAGTAGTGCTCAGAACACTACCCTGGGGCACACCTTCGTATTGCTGAAAAGAGGGAGAGAGAGCGGTACCAAGGCGCACCCGAAAGGAACGACGAGAGAGGAAGCCGCGGAGAAAGAGAGGGAGATGACCACGAAGGCCAAAAGAATGAAGTTGAGATAGGATATGATAACGCCAAGTGGTGTCGTAAGCCTTTTCCAGGTCAAAAAGGACGGCAACAACGGAGGTCTTCGCAGCAAAAGCAGTACGAATATAGACCTCCAAGTTCACCAGGACATCTGTCGTGCTGCGGCACTTGCGGAAACCAAATTGAGAAGGGGAGAGGAGGTGATGGTGTTCAAGGAACCACATCAGACGAACGTTAACCATACGTTCAAAGAGTTTGCAGACACAACTTGTGAGAGCAATAGGGCGAAAGTCCTTAGGGGAAGTACCCAGAGACCCCGGTTTGCGAACAGGGAGGACAACGGCATCGAGCCAGTCCTCAGGGACTGACGACGACTCCCAGATCCGATTATACAGACTCAGTAAATACTGAGACGTGCTCGGAGGGAGATGGCGAAGCATCTCATAATGAATACCATCGGAGCCCGCCGCCGTAGAACCGCAGAGGGCCAGGGCAGAACGAAGTTCAGAGAGAGAGAAGGGATCATTATAGGGAAGCTGAAGATGAGTGCAGAAATCTAAAGGACGAGACTCAAGGACCGGTTTACGAAGAAGGAAAGATTGGGGAAGATGAAGACCAGAGCTAACAGAAGAAAAGTGGGAACCCAGTTCGGAAGCGACCTGCAACGGATCCGCCACAAGAGTATCATGGAGGTGAAGGACCGGTGAAACATCGGGAACGAACTTACCCGCTATCTTGCGGATACGCTTCCAGATCTGGGCCAGAGGGGTTTCGGACGTAATTGTTGAGACATAAGATGCCCAACATTCACGTTTAGCCGTGCGGATGGCCCTACGGGCCACCTCACTCGCTCTCCGAAAGAAAAGAAAAGAATCGGTCGTCTGCCTACGGCGGTGCCTCTTCCAGGCTGCACGCTTACAGCGGACAGCCCGAGCACAGTCCGCATTCCACCAGGGAACGCACTTCCGTGGACCCCGAGAGGAAGAGCGAGGAATAGAGCGGAGGGCAGCGTTGAAGACAGTGTCATGAAAAAGGAGGAGAGCGCGAAAGAGAGGCAGAAGAGAGAGGTCAGAGAGAGCAGCACTGAGGGTAAATAGGGTCCAGTCTGCCTTAGCAAACTGCCACCTAGGAAAAGAGAGGGAAGGGCGAAAAGAGAAAAAGGAAACAAGGATGGGGAAATGATCACTTCCATGGAGGTCATCAAGAACCTGCCACGTGAAATCTAAGTAAAGAGAAGAAGAGCAGAGAGAAAGATCAAGACAAGAAAGGGTGCGAGTTCGAGAGTCCAAATGAGTGGGCTCACCAGAATTCAGAAGAGACAGGGAAGAAGAGAGGAGAAACGGCTCAAGGAGGCGACCCCGGGTATTCGTCAGAACGTCACCCCAAAGAGAATGACGACAATTGAAGTCACCCAGCAGGAGCACAGGCTCCGGCAAGGAGTCTAGGAGGTGTTTCAAATCAGGAAGAGAGAGCAGGACACTCGGGGGAGATAAATGGAACAAACTGTGTACCATTTCCCCACAAAGATACGAGCAGCAGAACAATGGAGAGGCGTAGGAAAAAGCAAAGGAACAAAGGGAATATCAGCACGAATCAAGAGAGCAGAAGAATTAGAAGCCCCAGCAACTGCTGGGGGGGGGGGAGGGGGGAAGAGAAAGGAATAGCCACGAAAACGACCAGGACGAGCACCAAGCATCGGCTCCTGGAGACAGACACAAAGGGGCGAAAACCGCGAAATCAGAAGTTGGAGTTCGAGGAAATTGGCGTAATAACCTCGAACGTTCCATTGAAGAATGGACAACGACGAGAAGAGAAAGGACAAAAACAGAGAACAAGGAAAAAACAAAGGCGAAAGAGCAACAGAGCACGTTAAAGAATATCAGGGTCGGGATCAGGGTCAGCAAAGTCAGGATTAGGGGGCATGGGTAAACTGAGCAAAGACAGAGGGAAGGAAACGGGAGAACAGATAAGAGGCGGGCGGGCGGGGTCCGGAGGAGGAGGAGGAGGAGGAGGAAGAGGAGGAGACAACGGAGAGGAGCAGTCAAGGACAGCAGCAGGAAGAGGGGGAGTAGAAAGAGGGGAGCGCACCTCAGCAAGAGCAGCAACCGAAAGGGAAGCAGGGGCCAAAGAAACCTCCATAGCAGGAACAGGGGGTGCAATCACTGAAACGGGAGGGGAAGGAGCAACAGAGCCAGAAGTAGGAGCTGAGGAAGAAAGCGAAGCCTTCTTACCCGCCGGGGAAGAGGAAGGAGAGGAGCCAGGCTTTCGCTTCTGACTTAAAGAGACCGGTGTCCCAGCAACTACGTACCGGGCAACGGATTCCAGTGTCTCAACAGGAGAAGCTGAACGAGAGCACACACGACGGCCGTTAGGAGAGTGATGGACATCCGCCCGCACCGATAGGCGGTGGGGTGAGCCGATAGATGGAGGAAGAGGATGGGAAGGAGGATTGGAGGGGGACGAGGAAGAAGACACAGGAGACACGACAGACCGGGTAGAAGAAAGGGGAACCCCAGACAGAGGACCAGGAGGAGGATCCTTCGGGAGAGAACCCAAAGGAACAAAGGAGGGGGCAGTGGGCGCATCAGGGTCCAAGGCCCGGAAACAGTTGTGAGTCTGAGGAAGGCGGGAAGGACGAGGAGAGGAAGAGCGCAACACGCGAGCATAAGAGATATTAGCAAAAGGCGGGAGCCGGCGAACCTGGCGCCTCGCCTCAGGAAAAGATAAACGCTCCCGGTGCTTCAAGTTGAGGACGGCTGCCTCAAGCTTGTAATGGACACACGCACGGGAGAAGGTAGGATGGGCCTCACCGCAGTTGAGGCAACGAGCCTGGGGAGAAGTGCACTCCGACTTAGAGTGACCTTCACTCCCACACAAAGGACAGAGAGAGACAGTCCCAGAGCAGCGGAGGGCACCATGCCCAAACCTCCAGCACTTGTTAAAAAGTCGAGGAGAAGGAATATACTCCTGGACAGAGCACCTAGCACCAGCAAGAATGACAGAGGGTGGAAGGGTCCTACCATCAAAGGTGATCTTCACAACGCGAAGGGGTTGACGGCGACGACCACGAGGGGGACGAGTAAACGAGTCAACCTGGAGGACAGAATGGCCTTGGGCATCAAGGATATGCCGAATATCATCGTGGCAATCCTGCAGATTCCGAACACCGGTTGCAACATGGGGTGGGAGGAGAATAGTGCCAACACTGGCATTCATCTGAACGTTCTTGGAGACCCGAACAGGGATCTCGCCAAGGCAAGATAAGGCAGCCAAGCGGGAAGCCGCATCCTGAGAAGGAGCAGCAACGACACGTGTACCGAGACGAGTGGGGTTGAAAGTAACAGACGCATCCACGGAATCTACAAGATGCCGATGGAGGGAGAAATCGTCAGGAGGCGCAGAATCAAGAGGGAGGAGATCAAAGTATTTGGCCCATGAAGCAGGACCAAACAAGGCCTGATACGCATCAGCACGAGAAGGAATCGAGCGAGTGCGGTTGGGGCGCGAACGGCGTTGAGAACCCCTAGAGAGAGAGGGGTCAAAAGGCGCAGTAGTCACAACGAAAGACTTAGCCACACCAGGGGACGAAGTGGTCACCACCGGGGGCTGGAGGCTCGACCCAACCACAGAGGAGGGAGGGGAGCTGGGGGAAGAAGTCAGGACGGTCAAAGGAGGAGCAAGGTCGGGGCCCAACGCAGCGGGAGCTACAGAGCCTGGTCTTCCAATACAGGCCGACTCGGGGGCTTGGTCGCCCACCCCACGAGCCTGAGAGGGTACAACGGAAACATTCAACGACATAGAGACGAGAAGTGACAAATTCATCCACGAATGTGCCCCCATACCCACCATGGAGCCACAATTAGAGGCAGGACACCCAACAGGAAGCTATCGCCGATCATGCCGGGGCCCCCTAGGGGTGCGTCGTGAGTATACGCCCCACAAACGCCACCTTAAGAACCGTCAGTCCGTCGAGATCGGGTTCAGCGACGAAAGGGGGATTGACAATAAAAGGTTCCCCTCGCTCGAGACGTTGGGTACTACAGTTCTACGGGTGCAAGAGTATGCCTCCTCAAGCACCCGGGAGTCAAAATAGAAGAAGTCCAAAGAAAGAATCCAAAACAAGCAAAAGGTCAGCAGGAAACGACAAGCAGATAGGAGAAGAGGGGGGAGAAAAACGAAACATAAGGAAAAGGAAAAGCGATCCGGCACAATTGGAGAAGACAGCAGCAGGAGTGCAAGGCCAGAAAGGACAGAGGACTGCCCAACGGAGCATCACACTCCGGCAGCCGTCCACCAAGCCCCCTCACGACGCCAACGGGCCGGATAGGGAGGGGGCCATGGGGGCCAAGCCTGTATATTTCACGTCCAAGGTGGGCCAAGCCTGTATATTTCACGTCCATGGTTGGCCAAGCCTGAATATTTCACGTCCATGGTGGGCCAAGCCTGTATATTTCACGTCCATAGTGGGCCAAGCCTGTATATTTCACGTCCATGGTGGGCCAAGCCTGTATATTTGACGTCCAAGGTGGGCCAAGCCTGTATATTTCACGTCCAAGGTGGGCCAAGCCTGTATATTTCACGTCCATGGTGGGCAAGCCTGTATATTTCACGTCCATTGTGGGCCAAGCCTGTATATTTCACGACTATGGTGGGCCAAGCCTGTATATTTCACGTCCAAGGTGGGCCAAGCCTGTATATTTCACGTCCAAGGTGGGCCAAGCCTGTATATTTCACGTCCATGGTGTGCCAAGCCTGTATATTTCACGTCTATGGTGGGCCAAGCCTGTATATTTCACGTCCATGGTGGGCCAAGCCTGTTTATTTCACGTCCATGGTGGCCAAGTCTGTATATTTCACGTCCATGGTGGCCATGCCTGTATATTTCACGTCCATGGTGGCCAAGCCTGAATATTTCACGTCTATGGTGGCCAAGCCTGTATATTTCACGTCCATGGGGGCCAAGCCTGTATATTTCACGTCCATGGTTGGCCAAGCCTGAATATTTCACGTCCATGGTGGGCCAAGCCTGTATATTTCACGTCCATTGTGGGCCAAGCCTGTATATTTCACGTCCATGGTGGGCCAAGCCTGTATATTTCACGTCCAAGGTGGGCCAAGCCTGTATATTTCACGTCCAAGGTGGGCCAAGCCTGTATATTTCACGTCCATGGTGGGCAAGCCTGTATATTTCACGTCCATGGTGGCCAAGCCTGTATATTTCAAGTCCAAGGTGGGCCAAGCCTGTATATTTCACGTCCAAGGTGGGCCAAGCCTGTATATTTCACGTCCAAGGTGGGCCAAGCCTGTATATTTCACGTCCAAGGTGGGCCAAGCCTGTATATTTCACGTCCAAGGTGGGCCAAGCCTGTATATTTCACGTCCATGGTGGGCCAAGCCTGTATATTTCACGTCCATGGTGGGCCAAGCCTGTATATTTCACGTCCATGGTGGGCCAAGCCTGTTTATTTCACGTCCATGGTGGCCAAGTCTGTATATTTCACGTCCATGGTGGCCAAGCCTGTATATTTCACGTCCATGGTGGCCAAGCCTGAATATTTCACGTCTATGGTGGCCAAGCCTGTATATTTCACGTCCATGGGGGCCAAGCCTGTATATTTCACGTCCATGGTGGGCCAAGCCTGTATATTTCACGCCCAAGGTGGGCCAAGCCTGTATATTTCACGTCCATGGTGGCCAAGCCTGTATATTTCACGTCCATGGTTGGCCAAGCCTGAATATTTCACGTCCATGGTGGGCCAAGCCTGTATATTTCACGTCCATGGTGGGCCAAGCCTGTATATTTCACGTCCATGGTGGGCCAAGCCTGTATATTTCACGTCCAAGGTGGGCCAAGCCTGTATATTTCACGTCCAAGGTGGGCCAAGCCTGTATATTTCACGTCCATGGTGGGCAAGCCTGTATATTTCGCGTCCATGGTGGCCAAGCCTGTATATTTCAAGTCCAAGGTGGGCCAAGCCTGTATATTTCACGTCCAAGGTGGGCCAAGCCTGTATATTTCACGTCCAAGGTGGGCCAAGCCTGTATATTTCACGTCCATGGTGGCCAAGTCTGTATATTTCACGTCCATGGTGGCCAAGCCTGTATATTTCACGTCCATGGTGGCCAAGCCTGTATATTTCACGTCCATGGTGGGCCAAGCCTGTATATTTCACGTCCATGGTGGGCCAAGTCTGTATATTTCACGCCCATGGTGGCCAAGCCTGTATATTTCACGTCCATGGTGGGCCAAGCCTGTATATTTCACGTCCATGGTGGGCCAAGCCTGTATATTTCACGTCCAAGGTGGGCCAAGCCTGTATATTTCATGTCCATGGTGGCCCAAGCCTGTATATTTCCCGTCCATTGGGGCCAAAATTGCGTATGATTGCGTATATAAGAGCCAAAAGAGTGTATTTTTAAAGCGAAGTTTCATTTTTGTTTGAATGTTCATCTTGTCCATCCTGTCTATTGTATCTACCTATCATCTACCTACCATTCTACCATCTACCTACTTTCTATCTACCATCTACCTTGTTCCTCCTCCTCTGTGTCTCGTAACTGTCATTAGTAAACAGTCACCTGTCATTACATGTATAGATGCACACCTGTCATACACCTGTAGGCACACACCTGTAGATATGACAGAGCCCAGTAGGCTCAGGAATCTGTACATCAGTTGATTGACAGTTGAGAGGCGGGACCAAAGAGCCAAAGCTCAACCCCCGCAAGCACAACTAGGTGAGTACACCTGTAGACACACACCTGTAGACACACACCTGTAGACACACACCTATAGACACACACCTGTAGACACACACCTGTCATACACACACCTGTAGACACACCTGTAGACACACACCTGTCATACACACACCTGTAGACACACACCTGTCATACACACACCTGTAGACACACACCTGTAGACACACACCTGTCATACACACACCTGTAGACACACACCTGTCATACACACACCTGTAGACACACACCTGTCATACACACACCTGTAGACACACACCTGTATACACACACCTGTAGACACACACCTGTAGACACACACCTGTCATACACACACCTGTAGACACACACCTGTAGACACACACCTGTCATACACACACCTGTAGACACACACCTGTCATACACACACCTGTAGACACACACCTGTCATACACACACCTGTAGACACACCTGTAGACACACATCTGTCATACACCTGTAGGCACACACCTGTAGACACACACCTGTCCACCTGTCACACACCTGTAGACACACACCTGTATACACACACCCGTAAGCACACACCTGTAGACACACACCTGCAGACACACAGGCGTTGTTTCCAAGCGTTATATGACAAAGAGTGCTGGGAAGACGGGACACCACGAGCGTAGCTCTCATCCTGTAACTACACTTAGGTAATTACACTTAGGTAATTACACCTGTCACACACATGTAGACACACACCTGTAGACACACACCTGTCACATTACCTGGGCACTAAGCGACAGATGTGTTCTGTCCCATTTCACCTACCATTAAAATAAGTCTTCTCCATTATCGCCCAAAGTTCTTCCCACAACCACAAGGCCTAATGCTTCCTATAGGTCTAACCGCAGGCATTCTGGGGCCAGATTCACGAAGCAGTTACGCAAGCACTTACAAACCCGTCCATCTTCTCTCAATCTTTGGCGGCTTTGTTTACAATTATTAAACAGTTAATGAGCTCCGAAGCACCAGGAGGCTGTTTATAACAATAACAACAGTTGATTGGCAAGTTTCCATGCTTGTAAACTGTTTAATAAATGTAACCAAAGCCGTCAAAGATTGAGGAAAGATGTACACGTTCGTAAGTGCTTGCGTAACTGCTTCGTGAATCTGGCCCCAGGTTCGTAAGTGCTTGCGTAACTACTTCGTGAATCTGGCCCCTGAGCCTTGACCCCCCCCCTCCCACAACCAACACAACCATGCCTACAACACAACCAAACCAACCCTGCCAAGGTTGTAAATAGATGCAGTGAATGAAGTCAATTCGATTCATATATGATAGAGAATCGAGTTAGAGTCATAGCGGAAGCACTAGACTGCAAGCACTCTGAACACTACATATTCATGGCTATTTGATTAAGTAGTTAGCGTCCGGGATTCGTAATCTAGGCACGGGGGGGGGGGGTGTTCGGTTCCCCGCCGAAACAATTGGCCAGATTTTTCTTTCACCTGATGTACCTGTTCACCTAGAAGTAAATAGGTACCCCGGGAGTTAGGCAATTGTTGTGAGGGGTTATTTTAAGGTTATCTTGAGATGATTTCGGGGCTTAGCATCCCCGCGGCCCGGTCCTCGACCAGGCCTCCTTTTTGTTACACACCCCCAGGAAGCAGCCCGTAGCAGCTGTCTAACTCCCAGGTACCTATTTACTGCTAGGGGAACAGGGGGCATCAGGGTGAAAGAAACGTTACTCATTTATTTCCGCCTCCACCGGGGATTGAACCCGGAACCTCAGGATTTCGAATCCCGAGCGCTGTCCACTCAGCCGTCACGCCCACTACAGACTTCTTGACTCGATTCACGCTTCGGAAAGTGCAGAACCTACGACAGTTTTTGTGAGGAAAATACATTATAGTTTGATATAGTTGGAGGTGTTTGCTGCCGTGTTGTGATTACTGCAGGCGTAGGCCTACGTTTGCAGTCACGTGTGCAACAGTCACATGTGCAACCTGACATGTGTGTAAACAAACACACACACTCAGCAATACATGTGTGTGTGTGTGTGTGTGTGTATGCACATAGAACACAAATGTACACCAGCACTCCTACTCCACACACACACACACACACACACACACACACACACACACACACACACACACACACACACACACACACACACACAGGGGCCTTGAAGCCTGGTGGATAGCGCGCAGGACTCGTAATTCTGTGCCGCGGGTTCAATTCCCGCATGAGGCAGAAACAAATGGGCAAAGTTTCTTTCACCTCTGAATGCCCCTGTTACCTAGCAGTAAATAGGTACCTGGGAGTTAGTCAGCTGTCACGGGCTGCTTCCTGGGGTGTGTGTGTGTGTGGGGGGGGGGGAAGTAGTTAGTAAACAGTTGATTGACAGTTGAGAGGCGGGCCGAAAGAGCAAAGCTCAACCCCTGCAAACACAACTAGGTGAGTACACACACACACACACACACACACACACACACACACACACACACACAGGGGCCTCGTAGCCTGGTGGATAGCGCGCAGGACTCGTAATTCTGTGGCGCGGGTTCGATTCCCGCACGAGGCAGAAACAAATGGGCAAAGTTTCTTTCACCCTAAGTGCCCCTGTTACCTAGCAGTAAATAGGTACCTGGGAGTTAGTCAGCTGTCACGGGCTGCTTCCTGGGGTGTGTGTGTGTGGGGGGGGGGGAAGTAGTTAGTAAACAGTTGATTGACAGTTGAGAGGCGGGCCGAAAGAGCAAAGCTCAACCCCCGTAAAAACACAACTAGTAAACACAACTAGTAAACACACACACACACAAACACTAATTTAAGCTTCTAAATTAGAAGCTGAACCGGACTTGATAATGCTCCACAACTGACCAAATCATCGTCACTTCCAATATTTTCAGACGTGGGTTAAGTGCATGCCGTTCAGCCAGGTTATTATGACCTGCTCTCTGCACCGAAACTGAATCGAATATGGACCAACATTCCCTCAACATTTCCACTAAATTCCTATATTTTTACATTCTAACTTTGTGATATCAACTAATTCAGAGATTAAGTTTGTGATATCAACTAATTCAGAACTTCTAACTTTGTGATATCAACTAATTCAGAGTTTCTAACTTTGTGATATCAACTAATTCAGAGATTCTAAGTTTGTGATATCAACTAATTCAGAACTTCTAACTTTGTGATATCAACTAATTCAGAGTTTCTAACTTTTTGATATCAACTAATTCAGAGTTTCTAACTTTGTGATTGTTACGACCCTCTTGGGACGCAACGGGGTTCTAAACTCTGATGTTGTTAGAGAGAAGTTATATATATATCCGTTCCCAAGCCAGTAGTGGCTATCAAGGGATGAGATCCGTGACGCAAGTAACTTAAAGGGAGTAGGGAAAGAGAGCTAAGAACTTAATATTATAATTTTCACCATCACCGATTAAATATATATAAATAAAAGAGTGCACAAGGGGGAGGGATATTAACACTTGACAAGGGGATTCTTCACAATGTAGTCTTCTGCTGAAGACTCTGGATCCTGAAGCTAGGCGCTGAGTCCTTGGTGCTTTCTTCGTGGCCACACAACGAATTCTTCAAAGAAGCTGAGCCTACCCTGGCCACAGGTCAGCCAAAATACATGTCCACTGGGGGCACTGCCATGGAGGCCGTCAACCACACGTCCAGCTGGTCTGCTGGCAGGTTCTGAGCCAACAAGGCTGGTACGGCCACCCCACGAACGATAAAAGGGGAACGCCCTAGACAGGAGCCTCGTGTGACACCACAAATCACTCTCCTGTCTTCAGTACCCCAGTGGATGATCGTCTCCAACAGTCGGTCCCGGGTAAATCTTTTTACTGCCACTCCACTGGCAGGCTAACACACCACAGTGTTCTTCCGGGGGGGACGACTTCACAACAGCTGCAGCAAGGTTCAAGGTATGGAGACTGGCTGCCTCGGGTAGACTGACTCGACTCCCATCACAGTAGTCCCAGGTCGGCTCTGTAAGCAGACACGTCATCAATAACTGGGACACTAAAACACCTCACTTACGGGCTCGGGCACAAACACCTGACGTATCCAGTCCATAGATGGCGCTGTCGTCGGAGCACCACCTCACCAGAGGTCAGCAGCGGCTGTGTTGAGCGCTGAACCAGACTGGAAACTGGCCCTCGTAGCTAGTACACGGCATCCTCACCAGGTGTCGTCGTCGTTTGGCGGGGGTTTTCGGGAGCTGACCCACAGATGGCGTGGTCGTTACTACTCCGTGCTCGGACGCTGGATCCGGGTTCGTAACACCTCCCCACCAAAAAGAATTTGGTTTGGGGTTCTATAAAAAGAAACATAAACCAAATTAGTACGGCGACACAACTCCAAATGGACTCACATGCATTATGAACTGGAGTGATGAGGCTGTCTTGTCCACAGAACTGTTCTGAGGAAAAACCCTGGCACAAAGGGAGCTTGAAAATGGCAGACGATGACCTGCCTGACGTAATCTTCCACATCTCCACTGCGATGTCAAGCAGGGGCATCATCTCACACCTCTCTAGTAAGGATCCGTGTAGACACGATCTGGGGTGACTCGACACTTCCCTATGTCGTGGCACCGATGATGGCTGAACCCAGACGGCATTTCTGGTACCGATCCGGTAGTCCCTCAGGGAGACGGGAACCTGGAATACAGGGGTCTGATAATTCAGAGTGATAGCGACAGGGGATAAGTCGATACTTACTGCATACGCCTCTACTAGGCTTACACCTAGTTTCCACAGGGCTGCTTGCACGTCGCAGATGGCATTCGCTCTGCCACCGTCAGGTCGACCAACGTTCCGTATAACGCTGCATTGAGGCTCAGCTATCACGCGGGGGGTGTCAACCTGTCGGAAACAGTCACTCTTATTATCATTTTTCGTACCTCCTGTATCTACCATTACCTTCCAGGTCCCTTCTTCAACTGCAACACTTGCAGTACAAATCTCCAATCCCTGGGACCTCTTCGCGATGTTCAAGGGAGCCATTCATCCTTCGGGTCGTCCACTGGTCCTTACTGAGAACACTGGGAACACATACGAGCATCAAACAAAATATCGCTAAGAAACATGGGGCCAATTGAGGGATAAGCTTCCCGAGCCTTTCATGTCCATAACCGGCTATATCCATTAGCCTGGTTTGGACCAAAGAGGGCACTAGAACCTTTGCACATACCTCACATACCTCCGACGTCTGGGGAATCTCTGGCCGGTTCAGCATACATTGTACTTTGCCAGGCTGCAAGTACACAGGTGCCTTCACTCCAGACTCTTCGGTATCCGTGGGTGCTTGCACACAAGGCCTCTCTTCTTGTTTGGGTACTTCTGCCATCGTAACCTCATGTTCCTTGTCGAGAGAATTAGGAGACACTGCTAGAACGTTCTCAATCTGTAGGCGAGAGGACAAATTAAACATAGTTACATCCGGGTCTGTCTTTACCTGGACATTACCATTGCCTGTAGACACCTCTGACTGTACTGTTCTGGCTGACTCGTCCGCTATCTTGGGATGATTGGTGCTCCAGTCGGTCACCAAGTCGTTGGCTAGTACCACGTCAATCCCAGCCACAGGGAGGGTATCGACTACTGCCAACACACATGTGCCACTGAAGTAAGGCGAGTCGAGATGCACCGGCACTAAGGGGGCGATATACTGCGTTCTCGGAAACACAACCAGGACAACCTGTTGTCTCCCGTCCACATTTACTCCCTCTGGTAACGAGCTCTTCACGATCAGGGACTGGGCTGCTCCACTATCTCTGAGCACTACAACTGATGTACTAGTATGATCACTCGATACATACCCGCCTGAAGTGTGAGGGGAAAACTAACGTGGTCCTTCCTGTGTCGTCGTAGACTGGTTTCCTGCTGGTGGTGTAACACAGCTCATCAACATCACCTCCCTTCGTGCGCTGCCACCTCTTCTGCCTCGGCACCTAGCAGCTACATGCCCTTTCTGCCCACAAGTCCAGCACACCATATACCTCCTTGGGCTCCGATGTTTCGGACTGCTAGGACTTGTTCTTCGAGGGCTACTTGGGGGCGTCTTCTTAGTGCTTTGTGGGACGGGTCTTTCCTCTTCGTCATGAGGTCTGTCAAACCGGCGCTGGTAGTTCCTTGGGACGTACTTAGCAGATGGCCTATGAGTCAGGATGTACTCTTCAGCCATGGTGGCTGCTGCACTCAAGGTCTCTACCTGCTGTTCCTCTAAGTACGTCTTGAGGTCTCCAGACAAACAATCCTTGAAGTCCTCGAGCAGAATCAGCTGCTCGAGGTCTTCCTTGGTCTCCACCTTCCGAGAGGCACACCATTCCTGAAAAAGTCGCTCATTGATGGTGGCGAATTCGGTGAAAGTGTGCTCTGAGGTCTTCTTCAGGTTTCTGAACTTTTGCCTATATGCCTCCGGTACCAATTGGTACGCCATGAGCACCACTTTCTTCACCATATCGTAATCGCCGGAGTCGTCAAGGGATAACGTAGAGTAGGCGATTTGGGCCTTCCCAGTCAAGACTGACTGTATCATGATGGCCCAATTCTCCCTTGGCCACTCCAAAGAGGCAGCGACTTTCTCGAAGGCTGCGAAGAACTTCGAAACTTCTCTCTCGTTGAATTTGGGGACCATTTTGATATTCCTTACCGGATCGAAACCGCTTGCTCCAGTTTGTCTCTGTCCAGCGCCTAATCGTAATACTTCTAGTTCATGTTGTTTCTGTCTTTCTTTTTCTTCTCTTTCTCGTTCTTCTCTTTCTCTTTCTCGTTCTTCTCTTTCTCTTTCTCGTTCTTCTCTTTCTCTTTCTCGTTCTTCTCTTTCTCGTTTCTCTTCTCTTTCTCGTTCTTCTCTTTCTCGTTTCTCTTCTCTTTCTCGTTCTTCTCTTTCTCGTTTCTCTTCTCTTTCTCGTTCTTCTTTCCTTTCTTCCAATTCTAAACGCCTCATCGCCAATTCTTTATCTTTTAATTCTCGTTCTAATTCTAACTTTTTCCACTCTATCTCGCGATTGATCTCTAGGGCACGCATTTTGACTGTTAGGAAGCTGATATTAAGCTCACCTGCATCACTGTCCATGTCACTGCCCTTATCTTCCTTTTCTGTGGAAGCTTTTTCCTCACCTTCCCTTGTACTAGGAGTCTCACCTTCCTGTTTCTCTTCTGCCTTCAGGTGCTGGTGAACCTTGGACAAGATTTCCACACGGGAATCACTGGCACGGATCTTGATCTCCAGGTAGGCGCTCACTAGTACAAGCTCTGGTTTGCTCAGATATTTTAATCTGGCAAGACAGTCCTCTCTGTTCAGAAAAGCCTGCACATCGTCCAGATCATCGATGGTAGCTTTCTCTGCCATTGTCACAGATGGAACACTTAACTAGCACTTGACACACCGCTAACACTTTAGCACTTAACGCACCGAGCACTGTTCTACGTCAATATTGCACTTTATCGCACTTGGCGCCTCACTTGCCAATATTGCACGTAATCACTTCGGGCACCGTACTACCCAATATTGCACTGAATCACAGCGAACTCTTAGCTCTACAATATTGTACTGAATCACTGAGCACCGCACTACTCAATATTGCACTTAATCGCTTAATCACAGCGAGCACCGCACTGCACAATATCGCACTTAGTCACTCTTGAGCACCGCACAGGACGTATAACGTCACAATCGTCACACAGGGGGAATTATATACAGGGATTACGCCACTTCACCACCCTTGTCAAACATACTTAACAAGGGGACGGATCCCGCTGGGGATGCCAATTATGTTACGACCCTCTCGGGACGCAACGGGGTTCTAAACTCTGATGTTGTTAGAGAGAAGTTATATATATATCCGTTCCCAAGCCAGTAGTGGCTATCAAGGGATGAGATCCGTGACGCAAGTAACTTAAAGGGAGTAGGGAAAGAGAGCTAAGAACTTAATATTATAATTTTCACCATCACCGATTAAATATATATAAATAAAAGAGTGCACAAGGGGGAGGGATATTAACACTTGACAAGGGGATTCTTCACAATGTAGTCTTCTGCTGAAGACTCTGGATCCTGAAGCTAGGCGCTGAGTCCTTGGTGCTTTCTTCGTGGCCACACAACGAATTCTTCAAAGAAGCTGAGCCTACCCTGGCCACAGGTCAGCCAAAATACATGTCCACTGGGGGCACCGCCGTGGAGGCCGTCAACCACACGTCCAGCTGGTCTGCTGGCAGGTTCTGAGCCAACAAGGCTGGTACGGCCACCCCACGAACGATAAAAGGGGAACGCCCTAGACAGGAGCCTCGTGTGACACCACAAATCACTCTCCTGTCTTCAGTACCCCAGTGGATGATCGTCTCCAACAGTCGGTCCCGGGTAAATCCTTTTACTGCCACTCCACTGGCAGGCTAACACACCACAGTGTTCTTCCGGGGGGACGACTTCACAACAGCTGCAGCAAGGTTCAAGGTATGGAGACTGGCTGCCTCGGGTAGACTGACTCGACTCCCATCACAGTAGTCCCAGGTCGGCTCTGTAAGCAGACACGTCATCAATAACTGGGACACTAAAACACCTCACTTACGGGCTCGGGCACAAACACCTGACGTATCCAGTCCATAGATGGCGCTGTCGTCGGAGCACCACCTCACCAGAGGTCAGCAGCGGCTGTGTTGAGCGCTGAACCAGACTGGAAACTGGCCCTCGTAGCTAGTACACGGCATCCTCACCAGGTGTCGTCGTCGTTTGGCGGGGATTTTCGGGAGCTGACCCACAGATGGCGTGGTCGTTACTACTCCGTGCTCGGACGCTGGATCCGGGTTCGTAACAGTGATATCAACTAATTTAGAGTTTGTAACTTCGTGATATCAACCAATTCAGAGCTTCTAACTTTG
The DNA here is from genome assembly GCF_040958095.1 of Procambarus clarkii. Taxonomy (NCBI): domain Eukaryota; kingdom Metazoa; phylum Arthropoda; class Malacostraca; order Decapoda; family Cambaridae; genus Procambarus; species Procambarus clarkii. The sequence continues at coordinate 17,280,617 of NC_091233.1, forward strand.
TGATACCAACTAATTCAGAGATTCTAACTTTGTGATACTAATTCAGTTTCTAACTTTGTGATACTAATTCAGAGTTTCTAACTTTGTGATACCAACTAATTCAGAGTTTCTAACTTTGTGACACTAATTCAGTTTCTAACTTTGTGATACTAATTCAGAGTTTGTAACTTTGTGATACCAACTAATTCAGAACTTCTAACTTTGTGATACCAACTAATTCAGAGATTCTAATTTTGTGATATCAACTAATTCAGAACTTCTAACTTTGTGATACCAACTAATTCAGAGATTCTAACTTTGTGATACTAATTCAGAGTTTCTAACTTTGTGATACTAATTCAGTTTCTAACTTTGTGATACTAATTCAGAGCTTCTAACTTTGTGATACCAACTAATTCAGAACTTCTAACTTTGTGATATCAACTAATTCAGAACTTCTAACTTTGCGATATCAACTAATTCAGATATTCTAACTTTGCGATATCAACTAATTCAGATATTCTAACTTCGTGATACCAACTAATTCAGAATTTCTAACTTTGTGATTCCAAGTAATTCAGAGCTTCTGTAAACAGCTACCGTTTCTCTGTTGTTGTTTCTTGTTCCAATGAGCAGCAGTTCGTTAATTGTTATTTCCAAATCACCGTCCAGAGATCGACATTTGTTAACAAGTAAGGCAAACTGTGACATTTTGGATGGTTCTCTTATTAGTTCATGTGTTAATGAGGGTAATGTGTTAGAGTGACTGGGAGATGAGTTGTTTGTGGAGGTGGTGTTTGTCCAGTGGCTTCCATATATGGTGGCTGGGGAGTCTTACAGGTGTGGGAGCAGCATGTGCTCAGATGCACATGTGTGGTCGTTCAGGTGTGTACACATATGCACTCGTTCATGTACTCATACACACTCACACACACTAGAGACACTTCTCTCAAATAGAGAGAAAGATCTGGGGGTTGATATCACACCGAACCTGTCCCCAGAGGCCTACATCAAAAGGATATCATCAGCGGCATGTGCTCAGATGCACAAGTGTGGTCGTTCAGGTGTCTACACATATGCACTCGTTCATGTACCTATACACACACATTACCAGGTTGGGGCCTGATAGCTGAGTGGACAGCGCTCAGGGTTCGTAGTCCTTTGACCCGGGGATCGATCCCCGGCGATGGTGGAAACAAATGGGTAGAGTTTCTTTTACCCTGATGCATCTGTTCACCTAGCTGTATTTAGGCACCTGGGAGTTAGACAGCTGTTACGGGCTGCTTCCTGTGTGTGTGTGTGAGTGTATGTATGTGTGTACTCACCTAGTTCTGTTTGTGGGTGTTGAGCTTTGGCTCTTTGGTCCCGCCTCTCAACTGTCAATCAACAGGTGTACAGATTCCTGAGCCTATTGGGCTCTATCATATCTACACTTGAAACTGTGTATGGAGTCAGCCTCCACAACATCACTGCCTAATGTATTCCCCCTGTTAACTACTCTGACACTGAAAAAAGTTGTTTCTAACGTCCCTGTGGCGTTAAAAAGTGAGTGTTGCAACGTGTGTGTTGCAACGTGTGTGTTGCAACGTGAGTGTTGCAACGTGAGTGTTGCAACGTGAGTGTTGCAACGTGAGTGTTGCAACGTGAGTGTTGCAGGCGACTTGCACCGCAGAGTGTCAACTCTCCTCAACACACTCTCCAGAACGCAGCAAGAGAAGTAGTTAGAGAATTAAGAACGCACAAAATACCTTCTCATAAGGGCCTCACAGCTCTGCTTCTCACTGTAATTGCTCACCTGTAACAGTGTAATTAACGACCCCCTAAGACCACCTATTACGACCTTTTTAAGGTCTTTAAAAAGACTTAAAAATGGTCTTTTTTTAGTGTTATTTAGGACGGTCAGCTATGTTGGCGTTGACAACTGAATCATATAATTGTTGTTATTGGTTTGGTTGGCCACCAGCTCCTTGATGTGGGTGAGTGTTGGCAACATGGGATCAGAAATTCGCACGTAACTCGTTCGAATCCATAACCACAACCTCCATGTTAATTGGTCTAGTGGAATTGAGAACGTTTCTAAATATAACGCTCCAGGTGGCGTTCGATCCCGCAATATAATGGAAGGTCCTGCTGAGAGCATTATTTGGAGCAGGAGGGTTGGGTCCCAGCACCTAAGTGTGTGTCTCAGGCGACCCAGAACGCTGGTCCTAGTTCGATGGGTGATTGAAGATCATTGCTAGAGGGAAGCTGAGGGCCTGCGTTGCCTTGTTATATGTGATCGGTGAGACGTTGTCTGGTCCAACAGCTTTGGTTTGATCCGGTGGATTGTTAGTTGTTGCTTGATATCTGCTGTCATCTTAATATTTGTCTCTCGTGCACAAATCCACAAGGGCCGTGACGAGGATTCGAACCTGCGTCCGAGAGCATCCCAGACACTGCCTTAATCGACTGAGTTACGACATGGTCAAAAGGAGTTGAAACCAAAGTTCTACTGAATTTACTGGATCCTGTAGCCTCTCCGAGGAACAAACCAGGGTTTTACACAACTCCCCCCTGCACTCTCGAGGTTTGTGCCTCGGAGAGGCTGCAGGATGCAGTAAGTTCAGTAGAACTTCGGTTTCAACTCCTTTTGACCCTGTCGTAACTCAGTCGATTAAGGCAGCGTCTGGGATGCTCTCGGACGCAGGTTCGAATCCTCGTCACAGCCCTTGTGGATTTCTTCATTTGATGCATCACGCAGTAATGATTTCTGTTTGTCTCTCGTCTTGGATTGTCTTCTTGTCTAACATTGGGAGCTGCTCAGGCTCGGTTGTGAACACTCCGTGTGTGTGTGTGTGTGTGTGTGTATTCACTTAGTTGTATTTACCTAGTTTTGCTTGCGGGGGTTAAGCTCTGGCTCTTTCGGTCCGCCTCTCAACTGTTTTTTGTCACACACACACACAGGAAGCAGCCCACAACAGCTGTCTAACTCCCCGGTGCCTATTTACAGCTAGGTGAACAGTGCTTAGTGTGTTCAAAACACACTAGTATTTGTAATATTATATAATATCTCCAATTTTCACAACATGTATGGTAGGATATGATGACATAGCCAGTTACAGGCGTCATCGCAATTACTGACGAACGCTGCATTACATTACAGGTACAATGGCATGGTTTGTGGCGGCGGTGACAGTGATAACGACCACACTCTGCAGGGTGACGAAGGTTGCTGCCAACTTACCCAGCAGCTTCGAGGACCTGCATGATGCAGTACCTGAGGGCCAGGAGGGCAGATTCTTCATTAATTACGACCAGTCGACGGCTTTCAACACCTCCGTTGGTTTCATCATCCCGCTCTTCTCCTTCACACTACCCGGCGCTGGGGAGTTCACAGCCGCTGGGCTCAGCAGCCAGTCCTTCGGCGGCCTAGCCTTCATAGCTCTATCCCTGCTGGGAGGCCTAGGAGTAGCCATCTTCACCACCTCTCACGGCTCCTTTGGCAGACAGAACGACGACGCAGAGTACAATCAAGAGGCTCCTCTAACTAGACTCGTCCTACAGTCAATCATGGGGCTCCCCAATGTGGTCGACACGAGGAGCTGTAGCAGTTTGGCCATCTGCAGCGCCTACGCTGACCGTGAGAGATACGGACTCCTAGCATGGCTCCTGAGATTCCTGGTGTCGTAAGTATAGTGTCTTGGGGGGTCTTCCCTATCGCTCCTTTCATATCAAATGCTCAACGCAATGCTTAGTACGTTATTACGTCGTTAGGACGTAAAATAGACGTGTTTAGTTACGTTGTTAGGCTGTGGACTTCTAGCTTGGCTCCTGAGATTCCTGATGTCGTAAGTATAGTGTCTTGGGGGTCTTCCTTATCGCAATTTTCATATCAAATGCACAACGTAATGCTTAGTACGTTATTACGTCGTTAGGACGTAAAATAGACGTTTTAGTTACGTTGTTTGTTAGCCTGTGATTTATTTTCATGATGGGACTTGTTGCTTGACTTGTCCCTTCCGATTGAGTGGATTGATAAGGATCAATATTTCACACAAAATAGCTCACAGAAACGGGGCTGAAACATATAACGAAACTCAAAGGTAAATGACGACATTTCGATCCGACATGAGAACAGTAAAGTACGGATCGAAACGTTTTTATAAAAGTCCAAGACAGACCGAATCGTTTTAATGAAACACCTAAACAGACCGCGAAAATTTTCTTGAAAGTCGAGAACAGACCGAAACGTGTTCTTGAAAGTCGAGAACAGACCGAAACGTGTTCTTGAAAGTCGAGAACAGGCCGAAACGTGTTCTTGAAAGTCGAGAACAGACCGAAACGTGTTCTTGAAAGTCGAGAACAGACCGGAACGTGTTCTTGAAAGTCGAGAACAGGCCGAAACGTGTTCTTGAAAGTCGAGAACAGACCGGAACGTGTTCTTGAAAGTCGAGAACAGACCGAAACGTGTTCTTGAAAGTCGAGAACAGACCGAAACGTGTTCTTGAAAGTCGAGAACAGACCGAAACGTGTTCTTGAAAGTCGAGAACAGACCGAAACGTGTTCTTGAAAGTCGAGAACAGGCCGAAACGTGTTCTTGAAAGTCGAGAACAGACCGAAACGTGTTCTTGAAAGTCCAGAACAGACCGAAACGTCTTAGTTTCGTTTCATATGAGTGGGTTGGATTATTTCAATTTTTTTATAATTTCGAACCAAAATTCTAAGTAATTTACAATTCTGCACAATTATAAATTAAGCATACGGATTGTTCCTGTGAATTTCTGCAGCTTGAAAAGTTGCTGACCTGCTTGAGAAGCTGCTAATCTCTTAATGTTATTAAAAAAATATATGAAAAATTTATTTTAATTTGTTTTCAATTCCAGGAATTAAAAATTACTTATTATGCCAATTTAGGAATGTTAATACTTGTGTGTGGTAGTTCTTTGCAGTAAGCGGTAATTATACATAGAAAATAATTTGTATAAATTCTGTTAGGTTTGCTGGGAAGTAACGACTAAAAGGTACAACAAACAGCTATTTTCTCCCATATTACGGGCTCATCATAGCCCGTGCTACTTGGAACTGCTTGTTCCAAGTAGCGAATCTTTAACAACAACATCGCTGTGTTTCACTAACCATACAAATCAGATCTCTATAATAATATAAAACATCTTATCAATTCCATTTTATTATTTACTATTCTCAAAACATATATTAAAACCACATGCCCTTTTGGCATGGAATTAAGATACTGCTAAGTGTGCACAATTAGGTAAGAACCATTTGGTAAGTATAATTTGGTAAACACATATAATTAAATACAGACAGGTTATTATATTACATGAACGAGCTATGGAAGTAATAACTGTGCTGTGTTATTCATGCCAGCAGGGAGTATATTACGTGTGTGTATTGTGCTCGGGGGTACGTGTGTACACTTTATTCCTGGCTAGGTGCGTTGATTAGGTCCTGGGTTGATTAGGCCATGGTTGATTAGGTCACAGGTTGATTAGGTCACGTGTTGATTAGGCCATGGTTGATTAGGTCACAGGTTGATTAGGTCACATGTTGATTAGGTCACAGGTTGATTAGGTCACGTGTTGATTAGGCCATGGTTGATTAGGTCACAGGTTGATTAGGTCACATGTTGATTAGGTCACAGGTTGATTAGGTCACGTGTTGATTAGGCCATGGTTGATTAGGTCCTGGATTGATAAAGTCACGGGTTGATTCGTAGACACCCAGCTAATATCAGGTCCATCAATATTTCTCTTCATTTGGTGTGCTCACCTTGGGATGATTTCTGGGCTCAACGACCCCACGGCCCGGTCCCCGACCAAGGCCTCCTGGTTGACGCTTCTAACCACGTCTCTAGCCAGCACACGATTGGACAACACGCCAAGTCAGACAAGCCCTCCTTTATATGATAGTCGCTCACTCTTCACTGGCTACGAGTTGCTTGCAATATTGCAGGCTTCCTTGCATGCTGTTATGCTGCCCCCGTGCGGTTCCTTGCAGCATCAATCAACATACAGGTATATAATCAGCGAATTTGCCTTTAAGAAATGCACGATTGCAAGGTTTGGTGTTACGTCAAAGCCGTCGAAATCATCTTTGTGATTAATGGACAAGTGTTCATTCAAGGTCCTGCAACCTGCATTGATATGCAGGCTGTAGGACATACATACTCCGTCTGGGAATACTTGTGACGCACTGAATGCTGTAATTAGCAATCTGAAGCCACGATCAGAGTACACACTCAGATCAAATCTTGATTGCCTGCGCATCTAGTGGTTCAGACGTCTGAGATAACCAACTCGATACACATGTGTTTCATACGTCTGAGATAACCAACCCAATACACATCACATCACATACAGGACAGTTCGCCAGTGGATTTTAATTCCCACTGAACCTAACCTAACCAAACCTAACCCAACCCAACCTAACCCCTAAGAAAATATATCGTAACCTAACCTAATCAACCTTGCGCCCTACTTCGATCAGTATAAGTAAGGCGGCAGGTGTCAATGGTGGCTTGGCTTAGTTTGGGGGCTCCAGGCTTGGCCTGGCACGGTCTGGGGCTCCAGGCTTGGCCTGACCCTGTCTGGGGGCTCCAGGCTTGGCCTGACACTGTCTGGGGGCTCCAGGCTTGGCCTGACACTGTCTGGGGGCTCCAGGCTTGGCCTGACACTGTCTGGGGGCTCCAGGCTTGGCCTGACACTGTCTGGGGGGCTCCAGGCTTGGCCTGACACTGTCTGGGGCTCCAGGCTTGGCCTGGCACTGTCTGGGGGGCTCCAGGCTTGGCCTGACACTGTCTGGGGCTCCAGGCTTGGCCTGGCACTGTCTGGGGGCTCCAGGCTTGGCCTGACACTGTCTGGGGGGGCTCCTTACTTGGCCTGGCACTGTCTGGGGGCTCCAGGCTTGGCCTGACACTGTCTGGGGGCTCCAGGCTTGGCCTGACACTGTCTGGGGGCTCCAGGCTTGGCCTGACACTGTCTGGGGGCTCCAGGCTTGGCCTGACACTGTCTGGGGCTCCAGGCTTGGCCTAACACTGTCTGGGGGGCTCCTTACTTGGCCTGGCACTGTCTGGGGGCTCCAGGCTTGGCCTGACACTGTCTGGGGCTCCAGGCTTGGCCTGACACTGTCTGGGGGCTCCAGGCTTGGCCTGACACTGTCTGGGGGCTCCAGGCTTGGCCTGACACTGTCTGGGGGCTCCAGGTTTGGCCTGACACTGTCTGGGGCTCCAGGCTTGGCCTGACACTGTCTGGGGGCTCCAGGCTTGGCCTGACACTGTCTGTGGGCTCCAGGCTTGGCCTGACACTGTCTGGGGCTCCAGGCTTTGCCTGGCACTGTCTGCGGGCTCCAGGCTTGGCCTGACACTGTCTGGAGCTCCAGGCTTGGCCTGACACTGTCTGGGGGCTCCAGGCTTGGCCTGGCACTGTCTGGGGGCTCCATGCTTGGTCTGACACTGTCTGGGGGCTCCAGGCTTGGTCTGGCACTGTCTGGGGGCTCCAGGCTTGGCCTGGCACGGTCTGGGGCTCCAGGCTTGGCCTGGCACGGTCTGGGGCTCCAGGCTTGGCCTGGCACGGTCTGGGGCTCGAGGTACCAGAGTCACTATGGTCGTGACACCAACCTACTGACCAACCAATGAGAATACACCACCATGTAATCCTGCACACAGTCCTGGACTTACGTAAATCTCAGTGAATATACACCAAGAAACTGGGGCTTGTTTGGTGGGGAGTTTAATGGCCTGTCAACTGCACGAGGCTCGTTAAGTCAATCACAATACTTTGTCTAACCAGCAAGTGTATATTATTCCTGAATATTGTCCAGGACTGGAGTATACTCTTAGTGTATATACAATGATGGCATTTAAGGGCAGAAAGTGATATCAGTCAAGGGCAGAAAGTAATGTCAACAAGGCCAGAAAGTAATGTCGGCCAAGGGCAGAAAGTGATGTCAGCCAAGGGCAGAAAGTGATGTCAGCCAAGGGCAGAAAGTGATGTCAGCCAAGGGCAGAAAGTGATGTCAGCCAAGGGCAGAAAGTGATGTCAGCCAAGGGCAGAAAGTGATGTCAGCCAAGGGCAGAAAGTGATGTCAGCCAAGGGTAGAAAGTGATGCAAATCATGACCAGTAGGGCTGGAAATATCATAAAAAAGAGAGTAGCGTAAGAAATAAATTTTGCGATTAGATTAATGAATTACTGAAGGAAAACAAATCAGAGAAAGAAAAGATGAAAGAAGATCCAACATAACATGTTGAGAAGAAAGAGGATGAGAACTAAGAAACAGGAAGAAGCAAAATCCGAAGGATACATCTAGAGATAATTAAAGTCACTGGTCCGGAACATTTGTGGTTTTGCTTGAGTCAGCCCCCACGAGCTGACAATACCGTTCTCTGTTGCTACTGTAAACTTAAATATATGTCAGGAAAATTGTCAGTGGATCCCAGATGGATTCACCCTCCCATGACGTTGACTAGTGCTTTCCACTCACGTGGGCTGTTGGAGACTCGAACTGCGGACCCCATGTGTGTGAGGTCATAGCTCTAGGGCCAGATTCACGAAAGCACTTACGCAAGCACTTATGAACCTGTACATCTATTCTCAATCTTTGGCGGCTTTGTTTCCAATTATTAAACAGTTAATGAGCTCCGAAGCACCAGGAGGCTGTTTATAACAATAACAACAGTTGAATGGGAAGTTTTCATGCTTGTAAACTGTTTAATAAATGTAACCAAAGCCGCCAAAAATTGAGGAAAGATGTACACGTTCGTAAGTGTTTGCGTAAGTGCTTTCGTGAATCTGGCCCTAGTGACTAGGCTATGGGTATTCTTAATAAGGAAAGTACTTAATTTGACATTAACTAGTGTTTCTCATGGCTTAAAAATTTGGTTATGTGGTGAAGATCATTGTCGTAAGGTGATACACTTGCCATTCTCAACTCTACTCTCCGGACACTGTTCATTATTCGAATGGATGAGGATAAGGATTTGGGATGGGACGGGATTGAAGGAATGGTGCCCAACCACTTGGACGGTCTGGGATTGAACGCCGACCTGCATGAAGCCAAACCGTCACTCTAGCGTCCAGCCCAAGTGATGTGTGTGTGTGTGTGTGTGTGTGTGTGTGTGTGTGTGTGTGTGTGTGTGTGTGTGTGTGTGTGTGTGTGTGTGTGTGTGTGTGTGTGTGGGTGTGTGATGTGCATATATGTTTGAAGTAAATATGATATTTACTTGTGTATTTACGTATATGTAATCATTTGTGTGTTTCAGCTCTCGGCTCAGCTACTCAACTATCAGCCGAAAGTTATACGTGCTCCCAAATCGTTATACAGTCCCAACTCGGTCAATTTGTAGTGATACCATTACATCCAGTCGTAGAACACTAAGTGAAATGCAACGGAAATTTTCCATCCAGAAGTTTTCAGTGAAAGATGAAAGAGCAGTTGCCGGGTTGAAAGACTAGGTGAAAAGAAGAGTTGAATGGCTTTCATTGACCGAATGGTTTGACAGACAATTTGAAAGGTCAGTTCCTATGTGAGAAATTGAGGGGATAGATGAAATAGATGGCCACCCGAGAATAGACGATTTAGTGGATTAATTGATAAGCCAGATGGATAACAGGCTAAATGGACACATCTTATCTTGAGATGATTTCGGGGCTTTAGTGTCCCCGCGGCCCGGTCCTCGACCAGGCCTCCATCCCCAGGAAGCAGCCCGTGACAGCTGACTAACACCCAGATACCTATTTTACTGCTAGGTAACAGGGGCATAGGGTGAAAGAAACTCTGCCCTTTGTTTCTCGCCGGCGCCTGGGATCGAACCCAGGACCACAGGATCACAAGTCCAGCGTGCTGTCCGCTCGGTCGACCGGCTCACATATACACACTGGCTACATACAGAGTATACTACATGTATACTTCATACTATACGTTGCCTACATGTAGAGTATACTGAAACGTAGATACACAAGCTAGAGGCAAATTATACTAGATATATCTATTCACATCGGCTAGACGCTAAATATATCAGATAGATACCTCTATATACACCGACTAGATGCGAAGTATACCACATACAATAGTGTCATACAATAGCATAATACAATAGTAAGAATAATACATCAGTAGTTATAATGAAATAGTTAAAATACAGTAGCAATTATAATACAGCATAATTCTATCTTCTATTGCATTATTATCTCTCTCATCTTCTGGTGTGTGATTTAGTCATCATATCTTCAACTACATTATTGTGACTCATCGTCTGTCATACAACAGAAAAATACAGCTGTAGTTTTACTACAAGAGTAGTTCACTTACAACAGTAATTGTATTGTGTCAAGTTGGTTAACTGATGTTCTATACTTTATTTAATGTTCAGTTTATTTTAGGGTTTTTTAATACTTGTAGTGTTAAGCTTATTTGGTGTTCTCTCTGTCTGTCTGTCTGTCTCTCTCTGTCTCTCTCTCTCTCTCTGTCTGTCTCTCTCTCTTTCTTTCTCCCTGTCTTTCTCTCTGTCTTTCTCTCTATCTTTCTCTCTGTCTCTCTCTCTGTCTCTCTGTCTTTCACACTGTCTCTCTCTGTCTCTCTGTCTGTCTGTCTTTCTCACTGTCTCTCTCTCTCTCTGTCTCTGTCTCTCTGTCTTTCTCTCTCTCTCTCTCTCTCTGTCTCTCTCTCTGTCTCTCTCTCTCTCACTCACCCAGTTTCTGGCAACCTCCACCTCCAGGAACCTAACGGAACACAGAGCCACGCCCTCTACACTTTTTCCTCGGCCCAAATAAACATTAAAAGCCTATTCTCCCTTCTGCAATTGCAACCAGACATTAGAAGCTCCTGGCGGCCCCTCATCTGTGAAGTTGTGTATTGTGGGATGGCTTTATCCTGTCCCAGTATATTATACAAATGCAAATATTTACTTAGGTAAAGTACATGCATACAAGGTGAAATGCAAAAGTTGATGGATTTATAGATAGAGCTAGTACATACAATGCCTAAAGCCAATGCCTTATATTAATTTTGTTCAATAGATTGATTTTTGTGTGCCTTTTGAATATAAATTTGTAATAGATTTCGAAGCCCTACGAGGCTGTTTATGAAAATAATAACCTTGGGTTGTGGAATTTCAATGCTCGTAAACTATTTAATGCCTGTAACAAAGCAAGATGTACAGGTTTCGTACATCTAATACATCTAATATTATTACACTAATATAATGTTATTAGTGAAAACTGAAGCTTCTCAGGGGTGGAACACGTAATTAAAATTATATTTTAATAAAGTATTTTCTTATTTAGCAATAATAACCAAAAATATATGCCAATTCCTTCTAATTTTAGGGATTCAAATGCAGAACTTAACTTCTTGGCTTCCTCGAATGCTAATGTGTGATCAAGAATACTGTTATGAGTCAATTAACGCACATCACAGTCTAAGGGTTTAATATGGTGCCATGATATTAAACCAGGCTTCTAGAATTGGTTCCTTTGGTGACCAGACCACACATTAGAAAGTGAAGGGACGACGACGTTTCGGTCCGCCCTGGACCATTCTCAAGTCGAATGTGTGAACGGTCCACACAAACGACTTGAGAATGGTCCACGACGGACCGAAACGTCTTCGTCCCTTCACTTTCTAGTGTGTGGTTTGGTCAACATATTTCAACCACGTTATTGTGACTCCTCGTCTGCATTTGGTTCCTATGGGTTCCTGTGGGTTCCTGTGGGTTCCTATGGGTTCCTATGGGTTCCTGTGGGTTCCTATGGGTTCCTATGGGTTCCTATGGGTTGCTGTGGGTTCCTATGGGTTCCTATGGGTTCCTGTGGGTTCCTATGGGTTCCTGTGGGTTCCTATGGGTTCCTATGGGTTCCTATGGGTTCCTGTGGGTTCCTATGGGTTCCTGTGGGTTCCTATGGGTTCCTGTGGGTTCCTATGGGTTCCTATGGGTTCCTGTGGGTTCCTGTGGGTTCCTATGGGTTCCTATGGGTTCCTATGGGTTCCTATGGGCTCCTGTGAGTTCCTGTGGGTTCATATGGGTTCCTGTGGGTTCCTGTGGGTTCCTATGGGTTCCTATGGGTTCCTGTGGGTTCCTGTGGGTTCCTATGGGTTCCTGTGGGTTCCTATGGGTTCCTATGGGTTCCTGTGCTCCAGCAGGACATCTAATGTTCATTGTAAATACATGATTGTCATATAATAATAATAATAATAATTTTTATTTAGGTAAGGTACATACATAAAGAGATTTTACAAAGTTTGTTGGCTTTATAGATAGAGCTAGTACATACAATGCCTAAAGCCACTATTACGCAAAGCGTTTCGGGCAGGAAAAACATTAATGACTACAGCTTAAAACTAATGGGTAAAAAGAATAAGATGTGTTGAGTACAAATAAAAATAGAGGTAAAAGAGGGGGGGAACATTGTTGAAAAAGCAGCACAAATACAATTACAAATTATTACAGAAAATTACATTCAAACAGCGTTGATTTGAAAAACAAAAAAAAACAAAAAACATACATGGGTTGACAATAGAGGGGTAAGGTAGGTTACAGGGAATTTATTAGGTATAGCTTCGTTTTTAACTTAAACTGGTTGAGAGAGGTACTGTCTTTAACATGGTTGGGAAGGTCATTCCACATTCTGGGCCCCTTGATTTGTAGAGCATTTCTGGTTTGATTAAGTCGTACTCTAGGAATATCAAAACTGTATTTATTTCTGGTGTGGTGCTCATGGGTTCTGTTACAACCTTCTATGAAGCTTTTGAGATCAGGATTGGCATTATAGTTTAGCGTTTTATATATGTATAATACACATGATAGAATGTGCAGTGACTTAATGTCTAACATATTCAGAGATTTGAGTAAGGGTACCGAGTGATGTCTGGGGCCAGAATTGGATATTGTCCTAATAGCAGCTTTGTGTTGAGTAATTAGAGGACGTATGCTCTAATGCATACGTCCATACATAATGCATACATATGCTCCCCACCAGAGGAATTTTTGTTGAATTATCTGATAGCAAAAGTAGAAGATTAGGTAATCAAGTCACTTTATTAGATTTGGAGACAGTGACGAGACGACGACGTTTCGGTCCATCCTGAATCATTCTCAAGTCGATTGTGAGAATGAACCAGGTCTCACAATCTCACAATAAGAGAATGGTCTTACAATCGACTTGAGAATGGTCCAGGACGGACCGAAACGTCGTCGTCCCTTCACTTTCTAGTGTGTGGTCTGGTCAACATATTTCAGCCACGTTATTGTGACTCCTCGTCTACTGATTAGAAGACTTGCATTATATACGTTGTACACAACGAGGAGTGGCTTAGATCCTGTGTATACATTACTGACTCTTCACCCTTTCCTCAGGTACTCCCCCGACACTCCCGAGGACCAGTTGACGGAGTTCCAGAAGGCGGCGAGGTACGGACAGGAAGACAGGGAGGACTGTCAATATGAGTATCCCTGTCTCGACCAACCCCTCGACCTCCTTCTGTACATCTACGACTACTGGAAGGGTGTGGAGTAGATGACTGTCTACCCACGGGACTCAAGACCAGCACTATGCTGCCAGCTACTTGTATCGACATTGAAATATTCTGCAGCTGTACCCGAGAGAGCTGGTTGCAGCGGATCTTGTCACTGCAAGAAACATGCAAAGACTTATGACAAAAAAAACTCAGAGGCCCTCTCGTTCCAGATTGCAAGTTGTCTTGTTCTTGCCTCTCGGTGCTGCAATTCTTTACGCAGATGCGTCAAGAATAAGAGTGACGCAAAGTGAACATTTACACATTCTTAAAGAATGACTTTACTAAGAACTGATATGTTATATGTCTTCCGGTAAGAACATTTAATTGTTGCACCTGACAGACAGGTACGAGAATACATAAGGTGTATATAATTTTATAACATTTAATATATACAACCAACAAACAATTTCATATATTATTTTGACTCTTGAACAATAAATCGTTTGTTGATTAAGTGGTGAAATAGTGGTATAGTGCCCAGGGAAGGAAATAGTGGCATAGTGCCCCAGGGAAGAAAATAGTGGCATAGTGCCCCAGGGAAGGAAATAGTGGCATAGTGCCCCAGGGAAGGAAATAGTGGCATAGTGTCCCAGGGAAGGAAATAGTGGCATAGTGCCCCAGGGAAGGAAATAGTGACATAGTGCCCCAGGGAAGGAAATAGTGGCATAGTGCCCCAGGGAAGGAAATAGTGGCATAGTGCCCCAGGGAAGAAAATAGTGGCATAGTGCCCCAGGGAAGAAAATAGTGGCATAGTGCCCCAGGGAAGGAAATAGTGGCATAGTGCCCCAGGGAAGGAAATAGTGGCATAGTGCCCCAGGGAAGGAAATAGTGGCATAGTGCCCCAGGGAAGGAAATAGTGACATAGTGCCCCAGGGAAGAAAATAGTGGCATAGTGCCCCAGGGAAGGAAATAGTGGCATAGTGCCCCAGGGAAGGAAATAGTGACATAGTGCCCCAGGGAAGAAAATAGTGGCATAGTGCCCCAGGGAAGGAAATAGTAACATAGTGCCCCAGGGAAGAAAATAATGGCATAGTGCCCCAGGGAAGAAAATAGTGGCATTAGTGCCCCAGGGAAGGAAATAGTGGCATAGTGCCCCAGGGAAGGAAATAGTAGCATAGTGCCCCAGGGAAGAAAATAGTGGCATTAGTGCCCCAGGGAAGGAAATAGTGACATAGTGCCCCAGGGAAGAAAATAATGGCATAGTGCCCCAGGGAAGAATATAATGGCATAGTGCCACAGGGAAGAAAATAGTGGCATAGTGCCACAGGGAAGGAAATAGTGGCATAGTGCCCCAGGGAAGAAAATAGTGACATAGTGCCCCAGGGAAGGAAATAGTGGCATAGTGCCCCAGGGAAGGAAATAGTGGCATAGTGCCCCAGGGAAGGAAATAGTGGCATAGTGCCCCAGGGAAGGAAATAGTGGCATAGTGCCCCAGGGATGAAAATAGTGGCATTAGTGCCCCAGGGAAGGAAATAGTGACATAGTGCCCCAGGGAAGAAAATAATGGCATAGTGCCCCAGGGAAGAATATAATGGCAGAGTGCCACAGGGAAGAAAATAGTGGCATAGTGCCCTAGGGAAGAAAATAATGGCATAGTGCCCCAGGGAATGAAATAGTGGCATAGTGCCCCAGGGAATGAAATAGTGGCATAGTGCCCCAGGGAAGAAAATAGTGGCATAGTGCCCCAGGGAAGGAAATAGTGGCATAGTGCCCCAGGAAGGAAATAGTGGCATAGTGCCCCAGGGAAGGAAATAGTGGCATAGTGCCCCAGGGAAGGAAATAGTGGCACAGTGCCTCAGGGAATGAGACAATATAGAACAAACGACACTAAGATTAGAAGATAACAAACACAATTAATCCAAGATTCAACAGACTGCTTGAAAGCAAAAAAAAAAAATGACTAAAGAATGCATAATAACCTTTAAATCAAAGAAAAAGTAAATAAATGATGTAGAAGATAAGCGAGGTTAGTACAAATACATGTATCAAACGAGTTGCCCAATCAGTTCCACAGTGACATTACCCATCACATGTGAGGCAACGTTAATCCGCGAACAAGGCATCGCGAGCCGCATAAGGGCAAGTTAGGGTGGTACAGTGGTAGAGAACGCGGCTGGTAATCTCTCGATTACAATTAAGAGAATCAACTAGGCGCCTCACAGCCCTAGTTGATTATCTCATTACCCTTGTTTATATAGAAAAAGTGCACAATCGTTTTCATCCCGGGTTCCTTGTTATGAACAAGTGAACATCTGGAACATAAAGGGGAAATGTCTAAGATACTGATCACGCCGATTTATAAGTAAAATTTAATCCATTTAATCAGATTAAGGATTTGCCAAATTTTGCTAAATTCCATAAAAGCAAAAGCAATCATAATGTTGTCAAAATAAAGATTTACATGAAACTGCAGTTCATTCATTCATTTAAATATAGGTCAAGATACCCTAATGGGTGAGCGTGGAAGTGGGGATAGGGGAAGAATTAGTGGGGGTGAGAGGAAGGGTTTTCAGTATGAGGTAAAGTGCCAGGGCTAGACCCAGCTGCATGGCATTGAAATCGTTATGACCAGACTAGGCAGTGAAGGCAAGGAATCGGATCTCTGTGACAACATTTCGTCTTTTCTGAGCACCCACGGAGACAGCAGCCCTCAGCTGGGTGTGCCCTGGAGGCTCACACCAGATGTGGTCTTTGATCTGTTAATCAACATCACGGCCCACCCAAGGCACCAGAAAACGGGAGCTAGTTGGTCCCCCCCTAAAGAGGGCAGCCTAAATTACCATCTTAAAACAAACATGATTGCTAGGAAAAAATAAGATTGGAAGGATTTATATATTTTCTAGCTCCCAATGTGTACTTACACTAATTTGAGGATGAAGCATTAATATTTATTTATTTATATACAAGAAGGTACATTGGGTTTGTGAGAATACATAGCATAGTATTTACAATCTTGTAAAGCCACTAGTACGCGCAGCGTTTCGGGCAGGTCCTTAATCTAACAGATAATAATAGATTTCTACACACAGAAATCACACAATAGCGTGATGTATCAAATGAACAAATCCACAAGGGCGCGTCTGGGAGCCTCTCGGACGTAGGTTCGAACCCTCGTCACGGCCCCTTGTGGATTTGTTCAGTTCACTTGCCTCTTACCTTATATTAGAGTAGCATATACGATTCTGGGTACGTTGGCCTTGGAGTAGATGTTACGAAGCCCGTGTATACACAACGCAATATACTAAGCACTATACGATCACGGCCGAAGCCCGTGGTTCTTGGGTGTTTATGTATCCCAGCTTCAGCTGTCAGTGCTGGCGTGACAGAAGGCGAGTTAGATGATTTCTCCTGCTAGAATTGGCCTGGCTGTAGCGCCCTCAGGAGGGTCTCACGTGGTAACGAGGGCACGGCTGCGCCCTAACTGCCCTCGACTCGTTGCTTGACGCCGACGTCAACATAGCCAACGAAAACAATGGCGAGAAGCACTTTGTATAATTTGGAAGTTTAAAGATTAGGCGGAACAGGTAAGGCCAAGTGTTATTATCTAAATTAATTAATCATATAAGTAATGTGGTCCAACCTTTAATTTATGTGTGGCCGAGTTACAGGTTTTTCGTACACTCCGCAAGAAAGAAATGCATTGTTTTGTATACAATTTATTCAAACCAAACCTCAACCTTAGATAGTGTGCCCATTTATGCAGTTTTCATTTGGTATTTTGTCATTTTGTATTAAACAACAAAGATAACGAGGGCAGGCGAAGAGTCACAATAACGTGGCTAAAGTATGATGACCAGACCACACACTAGGATGTGAAGGGACGACGACGTTTCGCTCCGTCCTGGACCATTCTCAAGTCGATTGGGAATTGTCAATAGACAATCGACTTGAGAATGGTCCAGGACGGACCGAAACGTCGTCGTCCCTTGACATTCTAGTGTGTGGTCTGGTCATCATAACGAGGGTATTTGCCATTGGAAATTGGCAGACCAATACGGCCTTCCTTCTCTCTCTCGAGAATTCACTAAATCTCGCTGCTAAAAACAAATTGAATCTCAACTATAGAGACCCATTAACAATCAGAAGCGTCCTGATGGGGACACGATACTTCCCTGGAAACATGATTGGTAGATTATTTTAGAATGCAAATGTGCATTCAATATGTGAATGCAAATGTGTGCATTTACTTGTCAATACCTGTCTCTGACGCATTGGATCTGAAGATGCATGCCATGAATTTCAGGAAAACTGTAAAAGGCCCATACGTGGCAGCTCCTGTTTATATCTACCCAAAATCTTACAGACCAACACTTTAGATAAACAAACTCAAGGCCCTAATATTCCAGCGTTTTAGAAACGTGAACCAAAGTGGAAACGCTGACTGAGCCCAAAATACAGACCCAACCTCTATAGAAAACGAGGAAGTTTGTGAAATCTAACTGTTATGTGAGTGACACTTAATATGAAACGAAATATCATTAGAACTCACTGAAAAATATACAGAAGATTTTTAAAGAATTATGTGTTTACATTTTTTCTAGTCATAAGGCTTACCATTACTAGGAGAGGGAGAGAATAAAATACTGAAAATACAATTTAAGGGCAAACAATAAAGTTCTCCTTGAATGCCTTTTATTCTCTTCGCTGTGGTCCTCAAAACACACACACACACACGGCCGTAGTCCTAAGGGCCTGGGCTCGATTACTGGTCGAGGCAGAAACAAACATGCAGAGTTTCTTTCACCCTGATGCGCCTGTTCACCTAGAAGTATATAGGTACCTGGGAGTTCTTCAGCCGTTGTGGGTTGCATCCTGGGAGTGTGTGTGTGTATATATATGTGTATATATATATATATATATATATATATATATATATATATATATATATATATATATATATATATATATATATATATATATATATTCTACCATGTATATTTTATCTCATGTTGTATTTTATCCCAGGTATATTATATATTATGCTGTATTTATCACATGTATATTATATATTATGCTGTATTTATTACATGTATATTTTATATTATGCTGTATTTATCCCATGTACATTTTATACATTATGCTGTATTTATCACATGTATATTTTATACATTATGCTGTATTTATCACATGTATATTTTATTCCACATACATGTTATACCATCCATTCCCCTGCTTAGATAGTAGTTAGTTTTTGTAACTACGTTCACCTCAGTACAAAGATTGACATACTAGGCAATTTAATAGAAAAATTTGGTACTATTCATTTTATAGAGTCCAAAGAAATGAAGCCTAAAAACAGATTTAAATACTCCTAGGCCTTGTATAGCACACATATGTGCTATATTAGGCCTCAGATAGCGTGTATTAGGCCTAGGGAGGCTAGGTTAGTTCAGTTTGTCTTTGCAACATAAGTTGAAATCTTTTTCACTGGTACGGATTTCTACTTTCTAATTGTGTTGTACGTCGGTATATACTATGGTTCTCATCGTTACTATAAGTACTATTGAAACATGAGGATGGCCTGTTTTCCACTATGTTCATTTTATCTAATGTATATTTTGCTTATGCTGTATTTGAACCAATGATGCGTGTGTGTGTGTGTGTGTGTGTCTGTGTTTCCGTGATTGTGTGAATGGATGAGAGATAGTGAATGACTTAGACAATAAACAATGAATGACGTGAATAGTTCTTGAACACCAATGAGTTTAGGAAGCATTTATCTCTGCGGAAAAAAGACATCAGAACCCAAATTCAATTCTTTACCAATAGACGAGTCACCCCTTCCCCCATCACCCATCTTGGTCACTGCTGGTAAAGCCTGGTCAGTCAATTAATGCATCAATTCTAGTAACTAGAAAACCAACATTCAATACAGTATGTATAAAAATAGAAGATATATAAATATTTATATTTATATTATTATCCTTTAGAAAACCTTCTTCAATTAGCTAAAATTGCATAAAGAATCATTATACTCACTTTCCATTGGCCAGCAATCACAGGTTGCCTCAGTAAGAGAATATTAAATTTAACACCTGTTTTGACAATTTGTTAATAAACAATAAACAAATACATTACCATTTTTCACATGTTTCGAAATGTTACTTATTTGATGTTTTTATATTTATTTACAATATATATTCTGTTATCAACAACGGAATCTTTCAAGTCTTTTGAAAATAAAAATAAAGTCTCAAGTGAATACTTTTATTTCTTCCCACTTCGCTTAATTTATAAAATAATAAACATATAAATAGATAAAATAACTAAAATAAATCTTGAGAATCTGTATAACCATACATATAGTGATACATGTATCAGAATAACGCATACACACAGTGATACATGTATAGCGAGTAGATTATCCCAATAATATACTCGCTCCAAATGCAGTGTTAATATTCCTGTCAACCTTTGGAGATGAATGAGGTGAGGCGTTGCCCGGGCAACACGGTGAGGTGTTGCCCGAGCATATAAGCAGCAGAATAGCAAACATTAACCAGAGTCTACTTTCAAGTGTGGTCTAGAGCAGACACTTGCGAGATACTGTACCGACGCTCAGTGCGCTCAACTCACACCAAAATATCACCGGTGTACTTCTATATATTCGACCAAATATATATATATATAGTATCTTAGTGTCTGTGTTTATTTGTCACCATACTTTACGTAACAATAGAACCGTTACATTGGTGACCCCAGAGAGTTTCGACGATACCCAGCCATGATGGACTACAACATGGACTCTCACTGGACTTCTACTACTACTGTTTGCTGTGATGGAACACTGCCAACACCCTCGCCACAGCTATGATTTTCATCGCGTCCATCTCTGCATTTTCATCTACTACGGCTTGCTGCTCCACGATCGTTACTCACTCATCTGACAGCCTCATCAATGATTACATCATGTTGGATCTACAGCTTGTCCTGCCGACTCTCCGTCGCTGCCAGGGCACTGCTTGTCCTACGCCCACGACAGCTGCTCTGTCATCAGATTCATCTACACGTTCACTGCATTTTGATACTCGGCCGACTCAAGCCCTTTGCTCAGTACAGGACTTACAGCTTGCATTTCCGACACTTCGTCGCCTTCCGGACAATTCAGCTCTAGATGTGATTACCTCGTTGTCCTAACTACGTGCCTACATTACCTCCTAATGTCCTGGTGCCCAAGCCCATCCGCCCCGGATCTAAATGCTCCACCAGCGACCCAAGGACGCAACAATTATGCACATTCTTCTCTCCTGCTACACCGAGCTTGTCCACACGCTGCCTACATCTTTTGGTACCAGACTACAATTTCCACAGTCAACAATGTAGTACTCGGCGTGTACATTCCTAATCAACCAAAGACGCTACAGCTTCGACACAGAGCAGACAGCAGACTACGACCGCATCGAGCCGCCACGCTCTCGCTCCCTGAGTTCAGACACTCACAATTCTCAATCGAGCCGCCACGCTCTCCCACATAGAGCTCCACGACTCCGGCCTCACTCAGCTCTCTGCTCTGCTCCAGGCTTCGTCTCAACGTCTGCGACACTGCTAAATCCAGAGACACATCCGCCGACTACGCAGTTCACTTTTTCGACCACAGTTACCAGCAGCACCGCCACCTACGACAACGGACGATCCTGTACGACCTCCCACCCTACAACCCCAGTTACCAGCCGCACCACAACCTGATCCTACGACGACGGACGATCCTGTGCGACCTCCCACCCTACGACCCCAGTTAGATGACATCAGCGAAGAGGAGGAAGTTAACTTTGATGGTTATGTAACGCGAGCAGGGCGTACAATTCACCGACCAGCTAAGTTCCTTGATCAAGTATTTTTCCTTTCATCCCCTGGGAGGGGGAGTTCTGTAGCGAGTAGATTATCCCAGTAATATACTCGCTCCAAATGCATTGTTAATATTCCTGTCAACCTTTGGAGATGAATGAGGTGAGGCGTTGCCCGGGCAACACAGTGAAGTGTTGCCCGAGCATATAAGCAGCAGAATAGCAAACATTAACCAGAGTCTACTTTCAAGTGTGGTCTAGAGCAGACACTTGCGAGATACTGTACCGACGCTCAACTCACACCAAAGTATCACCTGTGTACTTCTGCATATTCGACCAAATATATATATAGTATCTTAGTGTCTGTGTTTATTTGTCACCATACTTTACGTAACAATAGAACCGTTACAGTGATAAGCCTGAAGTTGAGTGGGATATGGGCATTCCAATCTCTTCTGTCAAAGCCGCAATATTTTAGGAAATTAGGGAAGACAGAAGAGCAGTCACTGACACAAAAGCCAGAAAGCAAGAGTATAAAGAGCTATGACATGTTTATGTGCCTCTGTAACCTTTTCCACTACCGCCCACAAGATGATATATGGGGTGCATAATTAATTAACTAAACTAAGTAAACATGTTTAGAATCGAGAATTATATGAACGGACAGCATAAAACTTCCACGTGTCACAATGACAGTGTGACATTGTAATTGCCAGAATTAGGCTAGGATATCGATATGTATCGCAGGTGGCTGCAGGTAATGAATAACCCCCAATGGTGAATATTCCAATTGTAAACTATGTGAACAAGAGCTGGGACATACTCACCAACACTCTATCTGTGATTGCCCTGTTATAAGTGACTTCAGACCAAATGGTATAAGGTACTTTGAACTCTGTAATTACTTCATACACTTAGGAATATTGGAAGATATTCTTACGCTGTACCCGGATTTTGCTAACGGAGGCTAATAGATCAGCCTTATATTTTATGTTCTCATCTGATTGTTACCTTGAAGTAGGCCCGTAAGTGGTAGTCCTCTTGAACCATTAACAGTATCAATAGATGATACTGGAGATCTGTGGAGGTGCGACTGGACCCTGCGTGTCGGGAGATGTATCCCTTGTTTTCTGACCAGGGGGAAAAAGACACAGGCGGAATGGGCTTAAATTTTTTATTAGTAAATTAAATTCTGCAGAACATGTAAATAATATAAGTAGGAATTAACAAATGTAACATGTCCATGTCTGAGGACTAATTAACTTAAAATGTACCCCCGTAGTAGTAAGCATAGCCTAGACATGGCAAACACGTTCTGCAGAAACCTAATGGCAGATGAAATATAATTAGAACTAGGTATAACAGTCAGGACACAAAGGGGGAATAAAGTGTATAGACACAACACTTAACGGAGCCCTACCAAGACATAATGTGAAATCCTAGAATTAACAGGCGGGCAGAAAATACCTAGTGACTGGGGAAAACTGATATGACAAATGGGAGAAGTTTTTCCCAGGGCGTGAGGCCGGCCGCCAAGGAATAAGAAGTGTTTCCCGACTCTTACTAGCACCTAGACTGGGCAAAGGATTAGCTGCGGACAGCGGGACACTTGGGGACCGGCGCTGCACCCCCACCGCAGGCCAGCTGGCCGGACCCCCCCCCCCCCCCGAAGGGCGAGGCCCGCTGGTCGCAAGGAGGCCTCAGAGTGGCAGTGCAACAACGTCCCGGACGTAGTCAGCTGGGGGTTCCAGCTGGTTGCTGGACCCGCCATTAACTCCGATGGCTAGCCCGTCAAGAGAGCCGAGTGGCCCTGTCAATTCTAAAGGTAAGAGGACGTGGTCGGCTGAAGGCGAGCCTAGCTCTGCGAGGGCGGCGCGAATTAATCGCCCTGAAGAAGTGTTGCCTGTTCACTGGGGCACGGGCCGGGTAGAACTTGCCGGGGGGCGCTCGCTGGGCTAGGGTATGCGTGCGTCCTGCACTGTGCTTGTAGGATCCGAAGAGTGTTGATTCCTGACCATGTAAGCGATACCTGGTCCAGTCGGAGCGAGCGTCGATTTTTTGTTGCGTAGATCACCTCCCCCGGGCTGAAAGATATAAGGCAGTAAGGGTGGGCAGAAGCGGCCTGCAGTGTTATCGTGACAGGCAAGAGCACAGACGAGAGGTAAACCCTAGCTGAATCAATACGGAGACGAAAAACGGGGGGAGGGAGCCCGGCAGCAGGAATTAAGAGATTCCTTAATTAACAATCGTGGATGAATAAGAGTTTTCCGAATAACTATACTGTAGCAATGAAGGGGGCTAACAATTCTAAGAATCTTCCAGCAAACGGAAGGGGGAAGTACCTTTGCTATGAGCAAAGGTGGGAGAAAGCCAGTAGAAGAACAGCAAGGAAGCACAAAGCAACTATAAACAGGGATAATACGAAACACTATAAATCTTGAATGTAAACAATACATATACCAAGAACGGGTATATACAACAAAGCAATATATACATAAACAATAAAATGGAATAAGAACCAATTCTTAAAGCCAAATCTATAACATGCTTGTGTCCTAAGCGCATGTAGACTGTGAGCGGGGAACAAGACCTACTACATCTTATCCCAGAGATGGGATGTTCCCCGCTCACATTCTACATCCGCTTAGGACACAAGCATGTTATAGATTTGGCTTTAAGAATTGGTTCTTATTAAATTGGTTCTTATTATTATTTAAAGGATAGATTAGTATTTAAGTATTTAAAATGGGTTATGAAAATACACACATTGGTACATTATTGCAAAGGTATAATACTATATACATTATATATATATATATATATATATATATATATATATATATATATATATATATATATATATATATGTATATATATGTATGTCGTACCTAGTAGCCAGAACGCACTTCTCAGCCTACTATGCAAGGCCCGATTTGCCTAATAAGCCAAGATTTCCTGAATTAATGTATTTTTTTTAATTTTTTTCTTATGAAAAGATAAAGCTACCCATTTCATTATGTATGAGGTAATTTTTTTTTAATTGGAGTTAAAATTAACGTAGATATATGACCGAACCTAACCAACCCTACCTAACCTATCTTTATAGGTTAGGTTAGGTAGCCGAAAAAGTTAGGTTAGGTTAGGTAAGATAGGTTAGGTAGTCGAAAAACAATTAATTCATTAAAACTTGGCTTATTAGGCAAATCGGGTCTTGCATAGTAGGCTGAGAAGTGCGTTCTGGCTACTAGGTACGACATGTATATATATATATATATATATATATATATATATATATATATATATATATATATATATATATATATATATATATATATATATATATAAATTGTTGCAAGTCGAGCAACAAATATTTTACATTGAACAACAAATGGGATTGGAAAAGCAGTATTGCCACCTCTGCTATACAGAAAAAAATAGACCCCAGACACACCCTGTGGGTAGTAATGGACCCCCATACCGACACTATGAGGGGTAGTGGACCCCATAATAACAGTATGAGCGGTAGTGGACACTATACAAACACTATGGGCGGTATTGGACACTATGCAAACACTATGGGCGGTAGTTGACTTCATAGCGACCCTGTGGGCGGTAGTGGACCCCCTGCCGACCCTGTGGGAGGCAGTGGACCCCCTACCAACCCTGTGGGTGGTAGTGGACCCCCCTACCAACCCTGTGGGCGGTAGTGGACCCCCTACCAACCCTGTGGGCGGTAGTGGACCCCCTACCAACCCTGTGGGCGGTAGTGGACCCCTACCGACCCTGTGGACGCTCTACCGACCCTGTGGGCGGTAGTGGATCCCATACCAACCCTGTGGGCGGTAGTGGATCCCATACCAACCCTGTGGGTGTCAGTGGACTCCATACCGACCCTGTGGGTGGCAGTGGCCCCCCTACCAACCCTGTGGGCGATAGTGGACCCCTATCGACCCTGTGGACGCCCTACCGACCCTGTGGGCGGTAGTGGATCCCATACCGACCCTGTGGGTGGCAGTGGACCCCCTACCAACCCTGTGGGCGGTAGTGGACCCTTTACCGACCCTGTGGGCGGCAGTGGACCCTATATACTAATCCTGTGGGCGATACTGGACCCTATACTCATCTTGTGGGCGGCAATGGACGCCATACACATCCAGTGGGTGTTAATTGGACCCCATACTTATTCTGTGGGTGGTTGGAGCCCCATACCCATCCTGTGGGTGATAGTGGACGCCATGCTCATCCTGTGGGTGGTATTGGACCCCATACCCATCCTGTGGGTGGTTGTGAGCCCCATTCCCATCCTGTCGGTGGAAGTGGACACCATACACATCCAGTGGATGGTATTGGACCCCATACCCTTCCTGTGGGTGGAAGTGATCCCCAAGTTTGCAGTAGTTTACCCCATAAACATTCCAACAACATCGTTTTCTATTAGCGTTCCTACAAAACATTCTTTAAAGATTTTTAAAGCGCAAACTATGGTATATAATATTGATTGGTGAAGCACTGTTATTCTATGTAATAATTTATAGTGCTTATTATAATTTACTAAGAACAACTAATATTTCTCAAAACAAAACTACGAGCCTTCAATAGGATGTAGCTGATCTGTGATATTATAAGAGCATGGACAATAGTAGGTAAATTTCACAACCCATGTGGGACCTGAAAACTACAATTTTCATTATAATTGAACCAATCACGACTATTCTGCTATCTACGTTGATGGACGGGTACTGTGAGACGTAAATTGGTATGTGAGGAAGAGTTTGGGCCTTGGTAAAAAAGGTAACTGGTAATATATCACATATGTACTAAATCACATTCAACATATTGACTTTAAGCATTAAGTCATAAATGTGCTGTCTTGTGTGAGAACGGGTTGAATAGTTAGCCTAAGGAACTGCCTTAAGAGGCGTAAATGAGTTTAGTCTGAGTGTCAATGAGCATTCTGCGGGCAGCAGCACCCCAAGAACTTCAAGATCTGGGGATCTGAGGCAAAGAGAAATGGACACCAGGAAGACTAGGGATCCGTAAATGTAAAATAATTAATGTAATTAATATAGTAAATTAACAGAAATAAGGACGAAAATAGTAAACCAACTCCCAGACTCATAATAAATTACTACGGACGAGATGGAAATAAAAATTGAATGCCAGTACTATAAATTAGTATAGCAACTAATGAATATATACATACACATACATATATATATATATATATATATATATATATATATATATATATATATATATATATATATATATATACACATATATATATATATATATACATATATACACATATATATACACACACATATACATATGCACACACACACATACATTCACAAGCAATAAATAGTACCTTACAAATATAACGAAGTTTTCACTAAGAAAATGCAAAAGAGAGACATAAGCACTAGAAGGATAGGGAAAAGCACAAAATACTCCTTCCAAAGTACTAGGTCGCAGGACCATTAGCCGGCTAACAGGGTGGGCCCACCCAGCTAAGGGCTCCACAGGGGCCCCGGCTAAGGGCGTAACGGACTGGCCCAGCTAATGGGCTTAGTACGGGCCGACCGAGGGCATGGCGAAAAATGCCAGAGAAAACGATAACAAGTAAAGCAGAGGGAGGGTAGAAGTAAGGCGACTAAAACCCGGACCTAATAATAAAGAACTTAAATAAGTAGTAGTATGATACAGTAGGAACTGTATAAATAGATAAATAAGTAAATGTCCCACACTGGGGAGGAGGAAGTAAGCAGGGAAACTCTAACCTTAACAAACCAACGATAACGTAGCATGCACAACACTAACACTAGTGGTCAACAAGGGCAAAATAAGGGCTTAACAAACAACAGTTGCCAAATGTAAACTGTAAAATCCTGCCTCTGAACATCAGCAGCTGGAACACCAGCAGCTGGAACACCAGCAGCTGGAACACCAGCAGCTGGACATTGGCGACTGGTGCATCAACATCTGCCAAAGGCATTGTATGTACTAGCTCTATCTATGAAGCCAACAAACTTTGTAAAATCTCTTTATGTATGTACCTTTACCTAAATAAAAGATAAATAAATAGTGGCAACTGGCCACCAGGGAAAACTTCGGTTATAAGTAGAAGTCCAACTGCAAGACAATTAGGGACCATATAGAACCTGGGAGCCAACAAGGGAATGGAGAGTATCTTTGGCCGCTGCCGAAGATACAAAATTAGCGGCAACGGGCCAAGGGGGAAACTGCAGCAGTAAGGGAAGTGCGACTGCAAAACAGAACATGCTCAAAATAATGCTGGAATGTAACTCTTTAGAGAAAACGGGATTAATGCATGAAGCTGAAATAAATTACAATCAAATACAATAAACTGAGAGGAGTGCTAATAGGCACAACGTTGGCTGGAACGCTTCTGCTGGAACTTCGGGGGCTGGCGCGTCGGCAGCTGGACCCTTGGGAGCTGGAACGCAGTAGGATGGGCATTATCAGTTGGGACCGCTTCAACTGGAACATCAGGAACAACTTCAGCAGTAGCATGGGAGCTGGTCCAACCAACAACCGCTGGAACGCCAGCAGCTGGACCATGTTCCACCTGAACAGCAGCAAGCTGGGACAGCAACAGCTGTACCCACAGCAGCTAGAACACCGACTGCCGGGAATGTCAGCAGTCGGAACACCAACAGCTGCAGCAGCTGGACACCAAAATTGAGCAACAACGTAGGAAGAGTGGCGGCTCGGACACTAGGGCAGACGGCTGGACCAGCTGCAACAGACCCAACTGAGCATCGGCCACTAGAACACAGTGACACGTCGCAGGAAGAACATCGGCCGGACATCAACCCCTGAACGAAGGCAGCTAAGACGTCGGTGGCTGTGAAAACCTTCCGGGCTACACCGGGCAGACAACATGTCTGGATAAACCAGCGGCCTGGAAGGCCGCATATTTATATGACCAATATAAATAAGATACCTGAATAACATCGCAGGCTTAACTCATCACAGGAAGAACGTCGGCTGGACATGAACCCCCGAACGCAGACAGCGAAGACGGCAGCGGCTATGACAACCTTCCTGGCTACATTGGGCAGACAACACGTCTGGAGAAACCAGCGGCCTGGAAGGCCGCATATTTATATGACCAATATAAATATAATACCTGAATAACATCGCCGGCTTAACTCATCACAGGAAGAACGTTGGCTGGAGAGCATTCCCTGAACGCAGTCAGCTAAGACGGCAGTGGCTATGACAACTTTCATGGCTACATTGGGCAGACAAAAACATTTGGATAAACCAGCGGCCTGGGAAGCAGCAGTATCTTCCGAGCTACACCGAGCAGACAACACGTTGGATAACCAGCGGCCTGGGAGGCCACACATGTCTGGATAAACCAGCAGCCGGGAGGCTGCAGATTCTTTCGGGCTACACCGGGCAGACAAAACGACTGGAAACGTTTACTGGTACTGGTAAACGAAACTGGTACTGTCTAGCTGTCAGTACTTAATAACTTAATGACAAAGTCAAGAAAACAAGTATAAAGGTAAAACAGTAAGTAAAATGACATGCACTTAAGCAGTGCATAACTAGCAATAAATTGCTGAAGGAACTAATCATAATACGAGTCCAATATAAACTTAAAGGGAGAGGCATGAGGCCCGAAGACAGCGTCTAGGACATCCTAGCTGACTTTACTTAACTTAAAGGTGAAGCATAAGTTAAACAAACATAATTGTAAACCAGTAAAGTAAAACATGCAGCAAGAGCGATGTAAAATGCAGGAAATTTGCAGAGGAAACTAAACATAAATGCAGGGCCAGAATAAACTTAAAGCAAGTGGCAAGGGGCCTGATCCCTGCAACTATCACATCCTAGCTGACTTTACATAATAACTTAAAGGCAAAGCAGAAGTTAAACAAACAAATGTAAAACCAGCAAAGAAACATGCAGCTTGACACTGCATAAAATTCATTAATAAATTAAGGAAACTTATGGAAAACAAGTCCATGAAAACTTAAGGCTAGGAGCCAGAGGCCTGTGACACAGCAGCTAGCCTAACCTAGCTGACTTTACCTTAATAACTTAAAAGCGATAAGCAAAATGATAAACAAACATAATTGTAAACCAGTAATAAATAAATACACATGCAGCAAGACGCTGCATAATTTGCGGGAATAGTTAGCTGAAGTAACTAAAGGTAAATGCAGGGCCAGTAATCTTAAAGCAAGAGGCAAGGGGGTGGGGGCCGTACTCCGCGCCTATCACAGCCTAGCTGAGTTACTTGATAACTTAATGGCAAACAATAGTTAAACAATCACAATTGCAAAACCAGTAAGAGTAAATAACATGCAGCTTGACCCGCATAAATTGCAGTAATAAATTGAGGTAAATTAATGGTACGCAATACCAAGATAATCTTAATAATAAGTCAAAGGCATGAGGCTTGTAACTCAGGAACTAGCACAACCTAGGTTACTTTACTTAATAAATAACTCAATACAAGAAGCCAGAGTTTTAATAAGTTGATAAAACATGCACGGGGGCAATGCATAAATTGTAATAATAAATTGCAGAGAGAAACAAATCGTAGTTGCAAGCCCAAGGAAGGTAACAGCAAGAGACTTGGACCCGCATCACGGGTCCAAGATAAATAAATTGCGGATAAATAAATTGTGAGGCATAACACATTGTAACTGAAAGACAATAATGTGGAGGTGACCTCACGTGTTACAACAATAGTACTGTAATATTTCACATTGAACTGTCGTCGTCAGGAGAGGTAGGGCTGGTAGGGCAGGTGGAGCAAGTCTAGGCTCCTCAGGAAGGATAGGACAGAGGGAGTCAAGGCCTCTTTAGGGGTCCTATGGGCACATATCCTAAGTGCCAGTGGTGCCGGGTAGGCGTCGTCCGCATGGGGTCACATGTAGTTCAAATCTGGCCTGCGCGGGGCTGCTGCGCGGGTAGGCTGTGCGCGGTCGCCGTCCACCAATCAGGGCACAGTCCTGCCTACACTACACACCTATTGGGGTGTGTGGAAGGTGAGCTGGAGGAGGCAGGAGTCACACTGCAGCAAGCTCCTGGAAATATCGAATTACCTAAGTGTTGGGAGCAGGTTGAGGGCTACAGTGGTGTCCCATGGTTACATAAAGGTTCAGGGAAGTATAAAAGCAAATAAAATACAATAAACAAGTAAAAGTGAGTGAAAATAGCTGAGTGGAAAAGTTTGTTTTGGTCTAGAACAAAAACAAAGATGGCCGCCGCCACCACCCCCACTGAGAATGTAGACACACCAACAGATGATGGTTTCAAAGGATTCTCACTACAAGATATAAGGAAAGGAGGTGTTCTTGGCAGGTTAGAGATAATTGAGGATATGCAAAAGAAGTATGAAGAAAAAGTGCTTAAATTGGAAGAGGACAATGGAGCTCTTTTTAATGAGCTTTGCACTCTAAAAGGGAGTATGCTTCAACAAGGTAAGATTATTACTGCATTAACAGACAAGGTAACAAATCAGGAGGAGCAAATCAAGGAACTAGTGAAAGAAAATGAGGTGTGGAAAGTGAAGTGTGGTTGTCGGAAAATCCGACACCATTTAATATCATACATACAGATAATAGCTGTATTGTATAAACAAGTTACCCATAGAAAACGTAACTTGTAGTGGAATTACCATCTAAAGAAAACGGGATATCATCACCACATACTATTATAATTCACCAGCTATTCTGCTGGGAATTGTTCTTAAATACATTAGTCTTTGGACTTTACCATCATAAAACATCTTATATAAATTAACTTAATTATCAATATTAAAGTAGAGTAAATGTGACCCTTCTATCACCTTTGGACATGTGGACAATGTAAGCCAGGCGTCAGAGGGGGAAGGAGGGCAGCCATTGTTTATACTGAGACCAGAGGCTCACACGGGAGCAAATTCGGCTCCTGTTAAATTTACTTGGACGTAGTGTTATGGAAACTAAAGGTGTACCATTATCAACACGCTGTCTACAAATTCAAGTTAAGTGTTCTTTCCGAAACCCATTATCTATCATTAGTGGCCATTAATGTCATTGGGTAGGGTTAGCCGGTTAGAACGCGAAATCGCCTCATACTAAAGGTAATTAAGCCAGGTCTTCATGTTCCATGTACAGTTTTCTCTGAAATACTTGTCATATATAGGATTCTGGCTTCACAGCTAGCGCACTTTTGACAGGTCAAGATGAGGAAGCAAGATTTGTGCACCAGTTACTGGGTAATGGAAGCTACCTCAAAGAGGATAATTTGGTGTCTACACCCTAGTTATACCTGGTGGACTAACCTGCTGTACTATAAGATAAGGAACCTCTTCAATGTATGTAGTTATTTCTGTAGTTTGATTGGCTGCATATATATAAATATAAACCCCCCCTAATGTGTAGAGGATCGATTTGTGAGATTATGAGATTATTGCAGAAATACAGTCCACTTAACATTATACAAATTGCGTGGTGACTTTGAAGAAATAAACAAGAAAATAGACTCATATGGTGAACAACTCCAAGCAAGCTTAAGGGCTAACATAGAGTTAGGTAAGGATCTCCAACTGGAAACTTCACTGACAACTCACATAGAGGAGGTGAATAAAGAACTAGAAAAGTATAAAGAAGAAATAAAAGCGACATATGCTCAAGTTGTAAAAGAGAAAGAGACTATCAAAGAAGTGTGTTCGGAAGTCAAAACCAGAAATGACCAACAAGAAGCAGAAATTAGGCAAGCAATTAGGAAAGAACTGGTTACCAACAGTAAACTGGTACAACACACTGCAGACAGAACTAAGTCCATAATCATTTTTGGATGTTTAGAGAAGGAAATTTCATCTAGGGTGGACCGAGCGGCAGAAGAGATGAAAATCATAGAGAAAATAGTAGGTTTAGGAGAAGGCTCAAAGGAAAATGTCACTGATTTTAGAAGAATAGGAAAATATGAGAAAGAAAAGAACCGCCCCTTAAGGGTGACGTTTAATGGAGTGAAAAACATGATGAA
This sequence comes from Procambarus clarkii, assembly GCF_040958095.1. NCBI lineage: Eukaryota > Metazoa > Arthropoda > Malacostraca > Decapoda > Cambaridae > Procambarus > Procambarus clarkii. Next base: position 17,312,910 of record NC_091233.1, read on the forward strand.
TGTGCTAAGAAATGCCAGGAAATTGCAGAGTGATGAGGTTGGCAAACTTTGGTCAATAAGACAAGACCTCTCCAAGGAAGACAGAGAAAAGCTGAAAATGAACCTAATTGAGGCAAAACGTCTAAATGGGGATAGAAATGAAGAAGACAGAAATTCTTTTTTTTACAAAGTGACAGGGACTGGAAAGCTTGTGAAATGGTACATAAAAACAAAGCAACAAGATCAGTAGTGGAAGGGGGAGTAAAGAGCAAAGGAAAAGGGAACATGTTCTTGAAACTTGTATATACCAACATAGATGGAGTGAGGTCAAAAACTTTGGAGTTGCAAGATAAAATCCAGCTTAGGGTCCCAGATATTGTCGCATTATCAGAGACGAAACTTGAAGGAAATATAATAAATGAAGTCATATTCCCAAGAGGCTATTCAGTTTGGAGACGTGACAGGAAAACTAGGAAGGGAGGAGGAGTGGCTGTACTGGTGAAAAAACACCTGAAGGTAAGAGAGTTAATATTTGAAAACCCTCGAGATATTGACATAATGGCATTGCAGGTCTGGAATCAGGATGATAAGCTGATAATTTTAAATGCCTACAGCCCACCAGCAAGCAACACATGGACAAAGGAAGAACTAGATGACAAACGAGAGGGCCTCATAATGGTCATGAGAGATATTATTGCACAAGCAGATAAAGATAAATCACGACTGTTGATACTGGGTGACTTCAACTTTAAAGCAATAGACTGGGAGGCCTATGAAGCAAGAACGGAGGATTTTTGGACATGCAGATTTGTGAACCTCATTCTGGAGACAATCTTGTATCAACACATAAAGCAGGCCACAAGAATGAGGGAACGAGATGTACCATCAGTACTGGATCTAGTATTCACCAGGAAAGAAGAAGAGATATTTGACATCCAGTACCTTCCTCCCTTGGGAAAGAGTGATCACGTCCTGTTAGACATTGATTATGCTTTAAGATATCATCTAGAAGAAAATGGGGACATTGAAACAGTTGATAAACTCGATTTAAGGAGAGGACACTAAGGGGAACTTCAAAATTTTTTTAATGAGTGTAATTGGACAGAATTGTTGCTAGGCAGGGAAGTAAATGAAATGTATGCCAAATTTTAAAAAATATACGAGGAAGGCACACAAACATTCATACCAAAACAGAGGTGCAGGGCCAGAAAACAGGATTGGTTCGACAGAAATTGTGAGAGGGCAAGAGACCAAAAGACACAAAAATGGAATCAGTATAGGAAGAGGCCAAACCCTCAAACATACCAGCGATACAAAGATGCGAGAAACAACTATACGGCAGTAAGGAGAGAGGCAGAAAGAAATTTTGAAAAGGGGATAGCGGATAAATGTAAAACAGAACCGGGCCTATTCTACAAATTCATAAACAACAAATTGCAGGTAAAGGATAATATCCAGAGGTTGAAAATGGGAAACAGATTCACGGAAAATGAAAAGGAAATGTGTGAAACATTAAATGAAAAGTTCCAAAGTGTGTTTGTACAAAATGAAATCTTCAGAGAACCAGACACAATGGGAATTCCAGAGCACAACATAGAGCGGATAGAGGTGTCTAGAGATGAAGTGGAAAATATGCTCAAGGAGCTCAGTAAGAACAAAGCAGCTGGCCCAGATGGAGTTTCACCATGGGTTCTGAGAGAATGTGCATCTGAGCTCAGCATTCCAATTCACCTGATCTTTTAGGCATCCCTGTCTACAGGAATCGTAGCAGACGTGTGGAAACAGGCTAACATAGTTCCAATCTACAAAAATGGCAGCAGGGAAGACCCCCTCAATTATAGACCTGTATCATTGACAAGTGTAATAGTGAAAGTATTGGAAAAACTAATCAAAACTAAATGGGTAGAACACCTGGAGAGAAATGATATAATATCAGACAGACAGTATGGTTTTCGATCTGGAAGATCCTGTGTATCGAATTTACTCAGTTTCTATGATCGAGCCACAGAGATATTACAGGAAAGAGATGGTTGGGTTGACTGCATCTATCTGGACCTAAAAAAGGCTTTCGACAGAGTTCCACATAAGAGGTTGTTCTGGAAACTGGAAAATATTGGAGGGGTGACAGGTAAGCTTCTAACATGGATGATAAATTTTCTGACTGATAGAAAAATGAGGGCAGTAATCAGAGGCAATGTATCGGAATGGAGAAATGTCACAAGTGGAGTACCACAGGGTTCAGTTCTTGCACCAGTGATGTTTATTGTCTACATAAATGATCTACCAGTTGGTATACAGAATTATATGAACATGTTTGCTGATGATGCTAAGATAATAGGAAGGATAAGAAATTTAGATGACTGTCATGCCCTTCAAGAAGACCTGGACAAAATAAGTATATGGAGCACCACTTGGCAAATGGAATTTAATGTTAATAAATGTCATGTTATGGAATGTGGAATAGGAGAACATAGACCCCACACAACCTATATATTATGTGAGAAATCTTTAAAGAATTCTGATAAAGAAAGAGATCTAGGAGTGGTTCTAGATAGAAAACTATCACCTGAGGACCACATAAAGAATATTGTGCAAGGAGCCTATGCAATGCTTTCTAACTTCAGAATTGCATTTAAATACATGGATGGCGATATACTAAAGAAATTGTTCATGACTTTTGTTAGGCCAAAGCTAGAATATGCAGCTGTTGTGTGGTGCCCATATCTTAAGAAGCACATCAACAAACTGGAAAAGGTGCAAAGACATGCTACTAAGTGGCTCCCAGAACTGAAGGGCAAGAGCTACGAGGAGAGGTTAGAAGCATTAAATATGCCAAAACTAGAAGACAGAAGAAAAAGAGGTGATATGATCACTACGTACAAAATAGTAACAGGAATTGATAAAATCGACAGGGAAGACTTCCTGAGACCTGGAACTTCAAGAACAAGAGGTCATAGATTTAAACTAGCTAAACACAGATGCCGAAGAAATATAAGAAAATTCACCTTCGCAAATAGAGTGGTAGACGGTTGGAACAAGTTAAGTGAGAAGGTGGTGGAGGCCAAGACCGTCAGTAGTTTCAAAGCGTTATATGACAAAGAGTGCTGGGAAGACGGGACACCACGAGCGTAGCTCTCATCCTGTAACTACACTTAGGTAATTACACTTAGGTAATTACTATGAAATGTCTCCTTTGGCGGGCACTTTGAATGTGGTTCCCTCCACACTTCTCCCGTCCCTATAGAACAATGGGTATACTGGAGGGGAAATGTTTCACTATATATAACATGTCTTTTTGTAAAAAGTCTTCGCCAGCTCCACACCAGGGGGTGGAGATGCAAGCAAAGCCACAGAGTAGAACATTTCTGGTTTCATGAATGGGTCCTATTACAATTATTACCCGTATTATCTTTGCACTGTACACGAACTGTTTCAACATTGCATACACTACACTATTCCCTTTCCTTTTTCTCTCTTTTTTTTTTCTTTACAGCTTCACTCTTAGGAATTTACTCTGTCTTAACAATATTCCTCGCACCGAAGCGCTGCTCCTTGAATGTGAGTCCTTTGACAGAGCAACCCTCTTCCCACATCTCACCCCCAGGATCCCAAGGGAAAGCAATTGGATCTATGCCTTCCAAGAACTGACCAAATGCTAGTTCATTCTTTATTTTCTTCTGAGCTCTCCTTTCCACATTGTGTCTTAACGGGCCCCACTTCCTGTGAGAATTTTGCTTCGCTTCCTGATCCAGACCTGTCTGTTCAGTAGTGGCATGGTCCCGAATTGCCACTTTTGTCCTCCATTGGATTCCTGAAGAGGCCTCACTTGACGAGTTCTCACTTAGCATAACCAAACTCTGCTGGTTGTCCGTGTCTGATGTGCTAATGTCCATGTCCCCCCTGTCAGTGTGAGCCGAGATGTCTTCCACACCTCTAGACAATATCTGGTCAGCATCTTGCTCCGATGCCCCTCCTTGGCCTGTTATGCACTGGGTCGGATTTAGGCCGAATGAGCCGACCCGGCAGCGTTTAAAGACGAATTCTGGTCCTTAAATGAAACATGTGGCCTGTTGCCCGAGGTGTCCCCGTGCTGGCGGACTCCTTCCTCATCCCTTTCGGATTCCTCACAGTCCCGAGCAAAATGACCCTCTTTCCCACACCTGTAGCACTGAACAGGTCGCCTAAGGGGATGGGCTACGGCGATGCTGTAGTGACATAAGAGCAACTGTAAGGTGCCTCAAACTCTCACACACCTGGTCCAATCTCCCGTTGGTCTCTGAGATACCTGCTACCAAGGTGTCCAACGTCGCCTCCACGCCCATGGAAGATAAAGGATGCGAGCCCGCACTCGATGGTCGGCAAGTGTTGATTCCAAGACCTGAAGAGCTGGTAGCCGGTGACGTGCCTGGGGAGCTGGGAAGGGCGAGTGTCGAGCGCCGAGAAGCGTCATTACTCCTGGGTGGCCGCTCATACTGGGAGTACCTTCCCACTGCATTCACTCGCACTGCTGGACCTTGGGGCACTCGGAGATGGGAGTCGTATCCTTTGGAACCTGAGGAACCGTGGATCGCTATGGTATTGTGCTGGAAGGTTTGGGCCCGATCAATAGCCTCCTCCATGGAGGAGTTCCTCGCATTGGAAATGTATCCTGCCAGACTCTTATCCTGTAATCCCTGGCCAAATCTCATTACTGCGATTTGTTCCACTTCCCATCGTGGCACATGTTTGTAGGCCCGATGAGCCAAGTGATGGGCCCTATCTGCCCAATCAGCGATATCCTCTTCTGGTTCCTGCTGGGCCTGGTTAAACTTCATCATGGCTACATCCAGAACTTCCCTATCGCCAAATCGCTTGATCATCTTATGCATCATGCGATTATAATCGATCGACGGTTCTCTGTCCAGTAAGTGATTGTAAAAATCACTCGCCTTACCCTTGAGGCACCACCCTAACTTGTGTCAATAACGTAGGTCCACTCCAGTCCTTTTGCGAGGCATAAGACGTGAAGCGGCGGTAGAAGGTGGCCCAACCTGACTTCCCGTCATAGTCCAACGCCCGAGGTGGTGTGCAGGAGGTCTCTTTCTGTTGGCGATAACCTGTCCGCCTGCTGCGGGATAGAGAGGCATCCGAATCGGAAGTCCGAGAGTTGTGTGACGAGTGTCGAGCTGGCCGTCTCCTTGATCGAGTCGATCGATGGTGGGAGGGGCTCCCCTGCCAAGTACCTTGCAGGCCACTAGCCCTGGAGTAGGCTGGTGACTGAGGTCGGCATCCACGTTGTCTGCCGCTGGCGGCACCCCTAGAGGAACGGCGGGTACCCGTTTCGCTGGACGAGGTCGATGAACGACTTCCTGCCCCCTGACCTGAGGGCCCGGGGCTCTGTTGGGACGGGTCCACCTCAAATGATATAGCAGCCATCAAATCGGGTGTGGCCCGAAGGGGGTTGATATCATAAATGTTATCCTCCGTGATCACGTGGCGATGCCGAAACTTGATAATGCGAGCGGCCAATGTATCTCCTACACCCGGTAGCAGCTGCAGCTCAGCAGCCGAAGCAGAGTTTATCTTGATTGGAGCCATTGTGCTGGTGTCGAAAACTAAAGCTCAAATATATCGTGCCACACCTGGTAATAAGCCTTAGATCTGGGGCCAAGCACCTCACATGTATATCACACCAAACAAAAAAACAGACATCAATGGCCACACTTAAGGTTCCAATGTTCAGAGATAGAGATAAATGTCCCACAAGGAAAAATAAGCACTGCACAGTCAATAATGTAAATGATGGGGCCAGGTGTGTTTCAAGCAACATAAAACACTGCACACTTAATTGGTACCTAAATCACTTGAGGCTTAGACAAAAACTGGGCACTTACTGCACTTGCAAAACTGGAAAATCTGATATGGCAGGCACTTTGAGGAACTTCAACTAGCAACGTGCCTGATTTTCATAAGCACTGGGCTGAGGGTTCTCAAAAACACTTTTTTCAGGTGAACGTGGGGAACTGTGTGCAGGGCGGATCATCATCCACCTTAAATCTGGTATGAACACAAACTCACTGGCTCACTTAATGTATCTGTTCCCCTTGAGCCGTTACTTCTGTAGAAAGCCTAGAACAGGTTACGTCTAGCTAACAGTAGAAATGAGAAAGTAACAGACCTGTAGCAAGCACACTGCAGAGCTTGGGACCGGCGTCGCTGTAGTAAACACACTGGAGACGGATGCGCTCGGGAACGACAGCCTGAAATCCTCCGCGAGCGGATTCGTAAACAATACAGGTCGGATATGCTCCTGAACGGTGGCCCGTATTCCGTGTGAATGGTGGTACTCGTCTCCCCTTCTTCAAAAAACTTAGGGACCGCGGGAATCGGTGCTTGGGGGACAAGACAATAAAATGCAAAAAATCCGGGGAAATAATCCGTATAAAACACTGATAACTGGAACTTATGGAGAATCTTGGGGGATTGCACGAGATGTGGAATAAAACATATGCACAAAAAAACAGGGGTTGAAATATCTTGGGCACCGCTATTGAACAACAAGCCGAAGAACATCTATGGTGCAACCAAAGCCAGTAATTCGAGACTGGAAACGTTGAACACTATCTAAGACGTCTTGACTGAAGTCGGCAGAACGATGATGCAGATATCCGTCACTATGTGATGGAGTGCGAAAAGATACGTGAATTTAGAGACAATTCTATAACCAATGTTCCAGCGATGTGTCAATATTTCATTCAAAATGATCTGCTACCAGAAATTTTAGCCAAATATCCCCAGTTTGCTAACTGTAGGTAGTAACTAAGTGATTGTAACCTATCCACCGCTGCCCACTGGATGGGGGGCGGTGTGCAGGACAAACATATAAATTTTGACACTAGCTCTCCACATATGTCAGTTGCTTAATTTAGAACCTGTACTTGAGGTCGATCTCGAACCCATTGTTGATGTGATGACTTAAATTGAATTTTGTAACTAGCTCATCAAGATTGTAACTTGCTTAGCTAAATGAATTGTGGGGTTCAGTCCCTGAGCCCATTATGTGCCTCTGTAACCCTTTCCACTACCGCCCACAAGATGGGTATGGGGTGCATAATAAATGAACTAAACTAACTAGATATCTTGGCGAGGTCCTCTTGATCACCGCGTGGGAACGTTTACTCACTGCGCCAATGTGGAGGTGACCCCACGTGTTACAACAATAGTACAGTAATATTTCACCTTGAACTGTCGTCGTAGGGAGAGGTAGGGCTGGTAGGGCAGGTGGAGCAAGTCTAGGCTCCTCAGGAAGGGTAGGACAGAGGGAGTCAAGGCCTCTTTAGGGGTCCTATGGGCACATATCCTAAGTGCCAGTGGTGCTGGGTAGGCGTCGTCCGCACGGGGTCACATGTAGTTCAAATCTGGCCCTGCGCGGGTAGGCTGTGCGCCGTCGCCGTCCACCAATCAGGGCACAGCCCTGCCTATACTGTAAAATGTCTCCTTTGGCGGGCACTTTGAATGTGGTTCCCTCCACAATTATATTTGTAAATCGACTATGTATGTCCTTATCCTGAATAAAAAAATATTTATTTATTTATTTATAATTAATTCTTACAAACACAAGAGATGTATTTTGAAAAAATCGCCATAGACAAACTACACAGCGTGCCAGGTCTTCTTATAGAAATATGCGCGTTGGCTCCAAGGCAACTTTTTCATTTGGTGAATAAAGTTTCCTGTTATTTTACCACTCCAAAATGGCACGTTCTGGCTGCCCCCTGAAGCGGACTACTCCTCGTGCAGCCTCCTCACTACGCCAGTATTTAGTCTTCCAGTAACATGAAGTTGTAGTCCTGTCGCTTTTCCTCGTAATTACTCTGGTGATAAACTTCTGAACTTCCTTCAACTAAGTTTCATGCTTGACTATAGATCAATAATAATAATAATAATAATAATAATAATAATAATAATAATAATAATAATAATAATAATAATTTTATTTAGGTAAGGTACATACATAAAGAGATTTTACAAAGTTTGTTGGCTTTATAGATAGAGCTAGTACATACAATGCCTAAAGCCACTATTACGCAAAGCATTTCGGGCAGGAAAAACATTAATGACTAAAGCTTAAAACTAATGGGTAAAAAGAATAAGATGTGTTGAGTACAATTAACAATGGTCTGTGATTTGGATTTATCCATGATGATACATTATATCTCTGCGCATTCAAATACACAAACGTTGTTTAACAGCCTGCTATATAAATAATATAGCATTATATTGCTTTATTGCAGTCGGAAACGTCCTCTCAGCGAAATATGTAGGATAGATTAGTTTACCTTAAAGGTTTATACTTTTCTGTAGTTCAAAATATAATAGAAAACGTGGGTCCAACAGTGAGGATGAGGGAGGAACAGTGCAAGGGTCTAAGACCTGAGGAAAGTATGTATACCTCTCAAAGTCATCACTACATTATTAAAAACAAAAAGTAACCTAACCCAACCAACCTAACTTATTCTAACCCAACCAACCTAACCTATTCTAATCCTAATGTAACCTCACCGAGCATAACCTAATCCAACGAAAATAAGAGATTAAAAAAATGGGATAAAATGTTGTGTTTTTTTATTCTAGCGCGCACGAGGTGTTTGACGTCAACATATTCATACCTAAACAGGTTGTAGATCCTACTACATCATTCATGAAAACCAGTGTTCTGTTTCTTTCTTTCTTATTTACTGGTAGTGTTGGATTTTTATACAAACCAATGATCTTTACGATAGAAAATACATTTTATAATCTACTGTTTACAATCTTGAGAGAAAGCTTTAGGATATCGTTTATGTTATTTTTTCCAAATTTCCTAGTTGACTAATGTTCACAAGCTAAATACTATCATCAGTGATAGTTAGGCTTTGTAACAGTTATTGAGGTGACTTGAGTGGAGACTTGGGATTATACCTGACTTACGAGACATTCACAGGGAGGTGAGGTAAGGTCAAAAAATACCTCACCTCCAGTAGTTTCCAGAGTTGGAAGGTAATCCCTTGTTACCAGATTCAAATCCGTCAATTCAACGGAAAATTGGGGATAGACGAGTATAAAAGCTCGTTACGAGAGAGGGAGGGGACACCACTTGGTCCGGGAGACATCTCCCGTCACGCAGGGTGCAGTTGCGCCTCCACAGATCTCCAGTATCATCTTTTGATACTGGTAATGGCTCAAAAGAGCCACCACTTATGGGCTATTCATGCCCGTGCCACTTTTTGGGTGGCTTAATCTTCATCAATCAATCAATCGGAATAGCGGAGACCATTTGGTCCGGGAGACATCTCCCGTCACGCAGGATGCAGTCGCGCCTCCACAGATCTCCAGCATCATCTCTTGATACTGGTAATGGCTCAAAAAGGCCACCACTTACGGGCTATTCATGCCCGTGCCACCTTTTGGGTGGCTTAATCTTTATCAATCAATCAATCAATCAATCGAGGGAGAGGAACGGAAGTCATCTCCCGTCACGTAGGGTGCAGTCGCACCTCCGCAGATCTCCAGTATCAGCTCTTGATACTGCTAATGGCTCAAAAGGGCCACCACTTACGGGCTATTCATGTCCGTGCCACCTTTTGGGTGGCTTAATCTTCATCAATCAATCAATCGAGGGAGGGGACACGGGAGACATCTCCCGTCACGCAGGGTGCAGCCGCACCTCCACAGATCTCCAGTATCATCTATTGATACTGGTAATGGCTCAAAAGAGCCACCACTTATGGGCTATTCATGCCCGTGCCACTTTTTGGGTGGCTTAATCTTCATCAATCAATCAATCGGAATAGCGGAGACCATTTGGTCCGGGAGACATCTCCCGTCACGCAGGATGCAGTCGCGCCTCCACAGATCTCCAGCATCATCTCTTGATACTGGTAATGGCTCAAAAAGGCCACCACTTACGGGCTATTCATGCCCGTGCCACCTTTTGGGTGGCTTAATCTTTATCAATCAATCAATCAATCAATCGAGGGAGAGGAACGGAAGTCATCTCCCGTCACGCAGGGTGCAGTCGGACCTCCGCAGATCTCCAGTATCAGCTCTTGATACTGCTAATGGCTCAAAAGGGCCACCACTTACGGGCTATTCATGTCCGTGCCACCTTTTGGGTGGCTTAATCTTCATCAATCGAGGAGAGGAAGACTAATAAAAGAACAAAAGTGGCTGGAATGGTGTTCACACCTGAATGAACACACCTCTCTTGGAGAGATGTAGCAGAAAATCCACCAGGCCAAAGGAAATAAAACACCTAAAGCTCCACACCCCAAGGATCCTCAACAGGAAGCCGAAGTACTGCCAACCAGGTTTGCAGAAAGAGCAGCCAGCAATTCCTCCAGATGTATTAGCAGTGCAGACAGGATTAGAGGAAGAAAGTTGGCGCAGAATCCTTACTGCATGTGAAGATGCAGGTTCGAATCCTCATCACGGCCCTTGTGGATTTGTTCACGTCTCTGACACTAATACCCCCTTTCACACTGGATAAGCTCAATAGGGCTAAGAAAATCTACGCGGATACATCCCCTGGAGACGACAAAATAACCTACGAAATGATTAGAAACCTCGGACCAGAGGGAGACGCTGCATACCTAAGGTTAATTAATTTAGCCTGGCCTTCTCCTACAGCTTGGAATAGAGCAGACATAGTGCCGATCCCAAAACCCAAAGATCCAGCTAATCCCAGGCCCATCTCTATCCAAAGCTGTGCAGCCAAGACGGCTGACAGAATGGCACTCAACAGACTGGAGTGGAAAATGCCTAAACTGCACCATGATATGTATGCCTATAGAAGAGGGGTTGGCACAGTGGAATGTATTACAACTCTGTTAGCCCACTTGAATGACAGACCAGGAATGCTGATATTCCTGGGCCTCGAGTAAGCCTTTGAACTGGCTAGCACCCCAGCTATTCTCTGCTGCCTCATTGACAAAGAGGTCAGAGGCAACCTGCTCTCCTGGACCAAAAACTGTCTCATAAACAGAGAAGCAAGAGTAAAACTTCATGGCACAGACTCTGAGTACAAAAGACATGAAAATGGTACACCACAAGGAGGTATTCTCAGCCCTCTTCTCTTCAACTGTTTAATGGAAAGAATAATGAGGTTGAAACTCCCACATCACTGCAGGCTGCTAAACTACACGGACGACTTTGTCATCATCATAAAAGGAAGGGATGCGGCGCGCCTTGCACCCAAATGCTTAGACTGCATCAGTAAAGAGGCAAAACAGATTGGTATCAAACTCAACCCCTCAAAGACAAAAGCCATGCCCATAAAAATAGCGAAGCCCAACATCCAACTCACAGTACAGGGTCAACCAATTGAATGGGTCGACACCTATCAGTATCTAGGAATAATCCTGGACACACACATGAATTTTAATGCTGAGGTCACTTACTTGAGAGAGCGAACTGCGGCCCGGACGGCAATCCTCAGGTCGCTAACCTCCCTCTCTGGAGGAGCCAATCTGCAAGTCCTTCGCACATACTATGTACAGGCAGTCAGATCAGTGATCGACTATGCCGCCCCTGCACTCACATGTCTATCACACCAACAGTGGGAAAAGCTTGAAGTTGCCCAAAACAATGCTATGAGAGCCGCACTGGGAGGCCCCATGTGGACCAGGCTTGAAACTCTAAGACTGGAAACGGGTTTGCCTTCTCTTCAAGAAGAACAGCTACAATTATCAGTAAGATAATTATTTTTCCTGATCGAATCCCAGTACGGATAGGCCATGGTGGTTGGACTAGGCCAAAACAATGGAAACTCTTGGGCTGCAAGAGCAGGAAATGTCCTAAACAGACTGCATTTAAAAAGCATGATTCTTGATAGAGAGGGTGATCAATCACACCCAAATTACACTCCTTCCGCGCCGTGGGAAGAGCCTACTTTCAAAATAGTAATAGAAAGTCTCCCAATGAAAAAGGCTGCCTATGATCCGACAATCCTAAGGCGCATAATTAAAAAGCAAATGTATAGCATAGCAGGAGCCACCCACATCTTCACAGACGGATCGGTGGACACAGAATATAAGAGTGCTGGCGCTGCTCTTTGCACGGCCAGTGTACAGGCATATTGGAGACTGGGAGGACTAGTATCATCAACCCAAACTTGAGCTGTTTGCCATACAACAGGCATTCGCATATGTGATTGCACAAAACACTCAAAATGCAATCATACACACAGACTCAAAAGCTGCACTTCAAATATTAGGACAAAAACAGTGGCAAGATAATGTGGAAATAATTATCACCATTTTGTATCTTAGAGCAGTCGCTAAAGGCAAAGGACTCAACATAACTTTAAACTGGATCCCATCCCATGTTGGAATCCTATTAAATGAGAAAGCTGATGAACTTGCTATATTGGCAACTCGTCATCCAGTGATACATAAAACAATTCAACCCAGCCTAGAGAACATAAAAAACATCATCACCAAAAAACTCTCACATCTCAACAAAGCCTACCTGCACCAGAGAATAGCTGAAGGTTCGCCATCTGCAACATGGTATCTTCAGGCAACCAAATTAGAAAGGTTAAATATCCCCAAAGGAAACCACAGGGAAATAGCAGTTAGGTTATATAGACTACGTCTAGGTTACAGATGCAACTGGGAGATTGGTGAACCCCGACAGAGAGAGTGCATCTTCTGCCAAACTGTCACAGACAAGCCATTACTTCACTATCTTCTGGAATGTGAAGTCCAACGACCTTAGAAGAGCTTTAAGAGTCCCTGAATCTTGCAATGGCCACCCTGAAGCCATCAACAGAGCCACTCTCCTGGTCAACAAAGGTGTCCAGCAGCTGGACACCCTCATAAAGACTGTCAAGCAGTATCCTCCCCCGCGATAACAGCTTGATGGTTAAATGCAACCTCAGAACACTGAAAAGAATTACTGAACAAAAAATTGTATTACATACGGGCTATTCATGCCCGTGCCACCTCTTGGGTGGCTTAATCTTTATCAATCAATCACTCGAGGGAGAGGAGAGTGTGTGCTGTGTTTCTTTCCAGGCAAGAGTCTGGGGTACCAGACTGACGATCTGGTATCTTTAAGGAAACTTCTTCACTGCTGTTCTTGAGTGAGTACTGGTCCCCATAGGTTCTAACATCGCAGGTGTTGATATTCTATTGCCTTGATAGGGAAGATAGATTAGGATTTTTATATCGAGCTCAATTAAATAAATATATATTACTAAATTGTCCATCTGTTATATCCATCCGTTCCTGTAATTATTCATAGAGAGTTGCCAGGGAATAGTGGAAGTGAGCCGTGTTCTCACCCCCCCTCCGGAGCCGGTCGGCCGGAGCTGGGGAGCCGGTCGGCCGAGCGGACAGCACGCTGGACTTGTGATCCTGTGGTCCTGGGTTCGATCCCAGGCGCCGGCGAGAAACAATGGGCAGAGTTTCTTTCACCCTATGCCCCTGATACCTAGCAGTAAAATAGGTACCTGGGTGTTAGTCAGCTGTCACGGGCTGCTTCCTGGGGGTGGAGGCCTGGTCGAGGACCGGGCCGCGGGGACACTAAACAGCCCCGAAATCATCTCAAGATAACCCCCCCTGTGATATCCTGAACTCACAATGTTAACTCTCCCGTGACCGGTATCCTTCGTCGCCGGTCACTAGGTTGATCAAAGACGAAGGTGGTGGCGGCAGTAACTATCTTTAAGTTAGTCATAATTATCAACAACCTGCTTAGTGGCGGGTATCAGTGGTGATACGTTATAGCTGCGTTATAGCTTCAGTGTAAAACAAACACAAATATAAGGAGGTTATATCTTGATGTTATCTTGAGATGATTTCGGGGCTTTAGTGTCCCCGCGGCCCGGTCCTCGACCAGGCCTCCACCCCCAGGAAGCAGCCCGTGACAGCTGACTAACACCCAGGTACCTAATTTACTGCTAGGTAACAGGGGCATAGGGTGAAAGAAACTCTGCCCATTGTTTCGCCGGCGCCTGGGATCGAACCCAGGACCACAGGATCACAAGTCCAGCGTGCTGTCCGCTCAGCCGACCGGCTCCCAGGAGGGATAAAATAGCGTACAGAAACTGCAGGGGGTGCAATCATTTCACTGCAGTGGGATACACGAGTCCAGCATGCATGTATCCCCAGGCGCGGGGGATCTACCTGCACTACTGCACCAGGAAGCAGTCAGCGCGTTGACCTGCTGCTGGCAACACCTAGTTACAACGCTCCGCCACACACACCCTTGACTGGCTACGCTCCTCCATGACCCACCACGCTCCTTCATGACCCACCACGCTCCTTCATGAACCACCACGCTCCTTCATGATCCACCGTGACCCGCCATGTTCCACCTCTCTCCTACACCACCGTTACTTATGCTATCTAGAAAGTACGCAAGGAGGCTGTCAATGAGGGCCTAAGAGGGCTGTGTAGACAGGCTATCGATACCTTAGCGTGCTACATTAAACATTAACCAAACACCAGGGTGGTATTACTAGTTGACCTGGTGAACGTACACACGAGTGCCAGACAATCAGTGGCAGACAATCAGAGGCAGACAATCAGTGGCAGACAATCAGTGGCAGACAATCAGTGGCAATCAAGGAACAATACGGATGTGAATTGTTTGGAACAAGGCCAGCAGACGCACCGACAGGGAGACAGGTGTTGACAGTCACACACCAGCGGTAACTACAGCTACACCGACAAGCGGGTAAGTACCCAAATATACACTACATTATACATATGCTTAAACGACATTGTTGTGGTTAACATGTCACAATCCTGGTTTAATAACATTTAATCACTGTGGCATCTCCGTCCCACAGTGGGCAAGCTGGGGTACGTAAAGACAACTCTACGCTACGCTAGTGTCAACCTGCTTTTCAGTTGCAAGTATTCTAGTTACCATGGAGGCGCTGCATGGCCATAGTTGGGTATCGCCTTTGTTAGATGTGGGGCTTTGGTGTTAATTATGTATAGGTAGACAACTACCACTATACCCATCCTGTGGGTGGTAGTGGAGTAGGTAGACAGCCACCACCATACCCATCCTGTGGGTGGTAGTGGAGTAGGTAGACAGCCACCACCATACCCATCCTGTGGGTGGTAGTGGAGTAGGTAGACACCCATCTCTATGCCCATCCTGTGGGTGGTAGTGGAGTAGGTAGACAACCACCACCATACCCATCCTGTGGGTGGTAGTGGAGTAGGCAGACAGCCACCACCATACCCATCCTGTGGGTGGTTGTGGAGTAGGCAGACAGCCACCCCCATACCCATCCTGTGGGTGGTTGTGGAGTAGGCAGACAGCCACCCCCATACCCATCCTGTGGGTGGTTGTGGAGTAGGCAGACAGCCACCACCATACCCATCCTGTGGGTGGTAGTGAAGAAGATACAGAGTCACTAATACCCATCCTGTAGGTGAGTATGGAGGTGTTTAAAATAAATCCATTGAGTGGTACCTCACATCTAACGTACATTAAATGTAGTGACAGTCAGGCTCAAAGCCATGACAGAGCTTCATCTTGGGAACCTTCCCATCTGAGTGAAAGTTGATTTAGTACCTTGATTCCCTCAACTGAGGAAACTCAGTACCTTTTCTTCAGTACCTTGATTCCCTCAACTGAGGAAACTCAGTACCTTTTCTTCAGTACCTTGATTTCCTCATGTCCCATTCCTTGCCTCGCCTCGCAGGCTGCCGAAGCTCAAGCTATTCTCATAAGTTTACCCTGGCCTTTACCTGAGTTTGTCTCCAGTGTTCACTCGTTGCAGTTACAGTCATCCGAAGAACTTAATCTTTTTACGTGGGTAATTTGTCTTAGGCACTAAGTATCGAAGTAATCGCTTTAAGGTCATTATATCCTATTCAAACTTTAGTTAATTGGGAGCGTGATCGGCTTATCAAGTTATCCAGAATAAGTTGAACATAAAATGCAAGAGTTAATAGTGCCGAAAGGAAAACGCTTACAAGTAGTATAATTCTAATCCATATGGAACAAAGTGCGTCAACTTGGGTGAGGTGAACAGTTTAGTTTTCTTATAAACATACCAGTCAACTCGGACCAGTCGGTAGAAGACGGCCTCGATGCTTGCAGAGTCTGCGTTCGATTCCCTATGGTTCAATTGGTTGGTCACTGTTCCTTCAACTTTGTCTTCATATCTCAGCTCCTTGTCCACATATCCCAGTTCCTTGTCCACATATCCCAGCTCCTTGTCATCATATCCCAGCTCCTTGTCCTCATATCCCAGCTCCTTGTCCTCATAACCCAGCTCCTTGTCCCTCATATCCCAGTTCCTTGTCCTCATATCCCAGTTCCTTGTCCTCATATCACAGCTCCTTGTCCTCATATCACAGCTCCTTGTCCTCATATCCCAGCTCCTTGTCCTCATATCCCAGCTCCTTGTCCTCATATCCCAGCTCCTTGTCCTCATATCCCAACTCCTTGTCCTCACATCTCAGCTCCTTGTCCTCATATCACAGCTCCTTGTTCTCATAACCAGCTCCTTGTCCTCATATCCCAGCTCCTTGTCCTCCTATCACAGCTCCTTGTCCTCATATCCCAGCTCCTTGTCCTCACATCCCAGCTCCTTGTCCTCATATCACAGCTCCTTGTTCTCATATCACAGCTCCTTGTCCTCCTATCCCAGCTCCTTGTCCTCATATCCCAACTCCTTGTCCTCCTATCACAGCTCCTTGTCCTCATATCACAGCTCCTTGTCCTCACATCCCAGCTCCTTGTTCTCATATCCCAGTTCCTTGTCCTCATATCCCAGTTCCTTGTCCTCATATCCCAGCTCCTTCTCATATCCCAGCTCCTTGTCCTCATATCACAGCTCCTTGTTCTCATGTCCCAGCTCCTTGTCCTCATATCCCAGCTCCTTGTCCTCATATCCCAGCTCCTTGTCCTCCTATCACAGCTCCTTGTCCTCCTATCCCAGCTCCTTGTCCTCACATCCCAGCTCCTTGTCCTCATATCACAGCTCCTTGTTCTCATATCACAGCTCCTTGTCCTCCTATCCCAGCTCCTTGTCCTCATATCCCAGCTCCTTGTCCTCCTATCACAGCTCCTTGTCCTCATATCACAGCTCCTTGTCCTCACATCCCAGCTCCTTGTTCTCATATCCCAGTTCCTTGTCCTCATATCCCAGCTCCTTGTCCTCACATCACAGCTCCTTGTCCTCATATCACAACTCCTTGTCCTCCTATCCCAGCTCCTTGTCCTCATATCCCAGCTCCTTGTCCTCCTATCACAGCTCCTTGTCCTCATATCACAGCTCCTTGTCCTCACATCACAGCTCCTTGTTCTCATATCCCAGTTCCTTGTCCTCATATCCCAGTTCCTTGTCCTCATATCCCAGCTCCTTGTCCTCACATCCCAGCTCCTTGTCCTCCTATCCCAGCTCCTTGTCCTCACATCCCAGCTCCTTGTTCTCATATCCCAGTTCCTTGTCCTCATATCCCAGCTCCTTGTCCTCCTATCCCAGCTCCTTGTCCTCATATCCCGGCTCATGTGACCTGGGATATGAGGATAGCTACGCAGCACTCCTGTGTTTAGCGATGCAACACTGGTATAGGAGATGCAACACTGGTATAGGAGATGCAACACTGGTGCGGAAGATGCAACAGTGTCGAGGAAGATGGTGAGGAAGGTCAAGAAGACCTCGCCACACCTGGGGGCCGGTTCGAGGCTCCCTACAGCGTGCGCGTCATCGTGACGGGCGAAATCCAGAACCAGTTCTTGTGGCCAGCTTAGAGGCGGATTGTCTATGTGCGGGACGTTTTTCCCAGACCATTTGTTGACACTAATTGTTGCGTTGGCCATCACAACACCCGCTGGTTGTGGTCGGCTATTACAACACCCGCTGGTTGTGGTCGGCCATCACAACACCCGCTGGTGGTGGTCGGCCATCACAACACCCGCTGGTTGTGGTCGACCATCACAACACCCGCTGGTGGTGGTCGGCCATCACAACGCCCGCTGGTGGTGGTCGGCCATCACAACACCCGCTGGTTGTGGTCGGCCATCACAACACCCGCTGGTGGTGGTCGACTATCACAACACCCGCTGGGCTCGACCATCACAACACCTGCTGGTTGTCGTCGGCCACCACAACACCTGCTGGTTGTGGTCGACCATCACAACACCTGCTGGGCTCGACTATCACAACACCCGCTGGGCTCGACCATCACAACACCTGCTGGTTGTGGTCGGCCATCACAACACCCGCTGGTTGTGGTCAACCATCACAACACCTGCTGGTTGTGGTCGGTCATCACAACACCCGCTGGTGGTGGTCGACCATCACAACACTGTTGACACTGTTGAGATACCGTCTGACACTGTTGAGTGCTCGCTGTGCTCCTCATTCTAAGCTATATTTCAGCCCTCAAACTACCCCCAGATGATGTAGATCACCACCCACAGGCAGCTAAGTACACGGAGTCCAAGCATGTCATAGCACATCCAAAGTAACTAACCCAAATTAACTCATTCCATATCAAACAAAATTGAAAACAATGCTCTCAGGCTGTGAGTACCAGTGCTGCTGCCCGCCTCTGCCCGCCACCACGCTGCCTGACGCAAGTTTCAGCCACGACATATACCCCAGTCCCTTCTCAACCAATTATGTCTCTCAAAAACAAGACTGCGCAGGAAAATAAGAGCAACAAAGCCCCTAACAAGGCATCCATCCCGATCAACACTGACAGCCATCGTGTTTCTCCCTCTGGAAGCTCTGGGGTCCTGGGGTATACATACGTCAGGCTGCGAGCAGCCGCGTCCAACAGCCTGGTTGATCAGTCCGGCAACCAGGAGGCCTGGTCGACGACCGGGCCGCGGGGACGCTAAGCCCCGGAAGCATCTCAAGGTAAGGTAACCTCCGCGGCGGCGGTGCTGCTCTTCCCTCTACCGCATTACTGGTCAGGGAGCTGTGTTCTCTCAATCCTCTCCTAATTCCACGCTTACATCCCACAATACGAAATTCAAGCGTGCTTCTGGTCCCTCACTGGATTTCCCTAACTGGGCCGAGAATCAGTGGTTCAAAAAGTTGTGCCTAGTCCTTGAGACTCAAATTACGATCATCCAGAGTCTTCAGTCTGAGAATCAAGCGAACCGCGCGAACCTTCATCAACAAGAACAAGAATTAACCCTTCTCCGCGAGGATATTAGAAACTATAAGGCTAGCCAAGATCAACTCCAGCATGACTTGAATGATCTCCGTGAGGAAAACATACGTCTGAAAACTGATGAAACCATAAAGAAAAACAAGAAGAAGCTCTCAACACGACCAGCTTCTCAACACAATGACTGAATGTATCAGTACATTATCCGCCCAACATTCCATCTCCCAGGATGAACAAGATCAGCAAAAGCTGCTCGACTCTGTTGTTGTGTCGTTCCAAGATATTCCTGTGGAACGTGAAGCTGAAAAGTGTATTGAAATAGTTCATGCTCTCATAAAAGACGAATTGTGTGTCAGTCTAAATAAAACAGACATTATTGTTGCCTCTAGAGTAGGCAAAAAGAATCCATCAGGACAAAACCAGAGAAAAATTCGCCTCAAGGTTGCTACCCAGTCCATAAAATCTCATCTTGTCCGGACAGCTGTATCCCAACGAAAGGGGATCTACATCAACGAGTGCTTCACTAGAAAAAGACAGCAACTCCTCTACCGCCTGCGTCAAATCCGTAATTAATACCCAGATGCGATTCATCAGTGCTTCGTTAGAAATGGCATGATTAAAGTGAGAAAGACCTCAGGAGGTAAAATGTTTACAATTGCTAATGAGGATAACCTCAACACTTTCCTCACCCAATGTGGTTTGTCTCGCCTTATTATCCCCCTCAATGAGTCAACATAATTAACCCCCTTGTCACCTAGTGCGGGCTAGATAACCAAAGTCTCTTTGTTAAACTTTTTTAAATCAAATTTTAATTTAATTTATATTTGTCGTTTATTGGACTTAATTAATTGAGTGCATTAATATTTTCTTTAGTTCTTATTAATTATAGGATCATAACTAAACTATTTATAGTTAATAATCATTAGATTAAATTTGCTTATGTTTATTATTCAACTTTTTTCTTTGCTTTCATTTATTACCTAGGTTGCCTAGCCTCGTTATTGTAAGCAATCTACCTCATTTTTCTTTTTTTCTTTTGTTCATTTCGTGTTTGTCTTGTATAGTCGTGTTTATATTTTTATTTTTCCCCCGTTTTCTATCAAAATTTGTTTATTTTGTAATTGCCTTTCTTGCCTTGTTTTCCTACAAGCAGCCTTCTTATGCAAACAAGTATAGACCCAGAACTAAACCTCTTATCCACTATCTATGACAATCATCACTTTAATGATCAAAATTGCAGATATTTTACAGCACATGATGTAAACAATGTATTAACACATAATCACAATATCTCTGTAATTAACTTGAATGTAAGATCTCTAAGCAAACACTTCGATGATGTTAGTGCCTTGATTGAAACTGTTGACAACAAATTCTCTTTTATTATACTTACTGAAACGTGGTTAAAAGAGGATACTACTCAACTCTTTAACATGCCAAACTACTCAGCAATTCACAACTGTCGACCAATTCAGAGAGATGGTGGTACTGCTCTTTACTACCACCAAGAACTGACATGCTTAAAAGTAATTAGAACTAGAGACTGCTGTGGGGAGTATATCTTCGCCAGTTTCAGAGTCAAGGGTGCTGAGTCTGTCCTGACTATGAGAGCAGTCTATAGAATTCCTAACACTGATGTGTCCGAATTCAACTCTAACCTAAGAAATCTAATACTAAATAATAGACTGAACAAAAACCATCTAATTATCACAGGGACTTTAATATTGACCTCTGCGAGCCTGAAAACCCTACTGCTGGTAGCTTCCTCAACAGTATGAATTCCTGCTTCCTCATACCCTTAATCTTTAGACCTACTAGAATCACTGATAGTACTGCCATGGCTCTTGATCACATCTGGACCAACATAACCTCTCCACTTACTTCAGGGATAATCATCGATAGCAGTACAAACCATTACTCCACATTTATCCTAACTAACATTAACAAACCACCTCTAGAGACAAAGGAGATAAGCTTTAGGCTGCACAATGAACCTGTTATAGGCAATTTAATAGCTGCTGCTGCTAATGTCAACTGGGAGTCCGAATTAGGTAACATAGGGGACATCAACCTAGCAGTGCAATCTTTTCTTCAAAAAGCTCTCACCCTTTATAACACCCACTGTCCTATGCTAACGAAACAAGTCACAACTAAAAGGCTAAACAATCCTTGGCTTACAAAGGGAATACTTAAATCCGTTAATAAAAAACATGACCTTGAGAAGAAGTATAGGTTAGGAACCGTCTCCAAAGAATTTTCAAAGAATTACTCATCATTGCTATCTAAAATAATTAGAAGAGCCAAAATTAAATACTACGAAGATAAATTTACCCAAACAAAGGGCAACATTAAGAAAACATGGAGCACAATTTCACAAATATTGGGATCAAAGAAGATTTTAAATAACAAACCAATGCTCCTGTCCAATAACGATGGTCAGCTTACAGCCTCTGAAACTGCTATTGAGTTCAATAGGTTCTTCTCTTCCATTGGGTCATCCATAGCAAATGATATTCCATCTTCCAGTACTGATGTTCAGGACTATCTTACAGGCAACTATTCACAGTCTCTGTACGTAACGCCTGCAAATTCCACGGATGTTAATGAGATAATTTTTTTTCTTAAAACCAAGTCTAGTGCCCTTGAAGAGATACCAACTATAATTTACAAAAAAGCCTCCAGATCTTTAGCTCCTGCTATTGCATTGCTCTTCAACAAGTCACTTGAACTCCAAACCTTTCCAGATATTCTAAAAAAAGCGAGAGTAACCCCTGTCCACAAATGTGGTGATCTCACAGATGTTAACAACTACAGACCTATATCAATCCTGCCTAACTTGTCAAAATAATTGAAAAACTAATCTACAAGCAGCTTTACTCTTATCTAGCCAAATACAATATACTTAACTCTTGTCAATATGGATTCAGATAAAAAAAAAGCACTAACGATGCACTTATTAGTATGATTAACTTGATACATGCAGCTCTTGTTAAAAATGAGTTTCCTGTTGGGTTATTTGTGGACCTGTGTAAGGCTTTTGACACTGTCAACCACCAAAACCTTCTTCTTAAATTACATCATTATGGAGTCAGAGGACACTCCCTGCAATACCTCATATCTTACCTTACTGACATTCTCCAGTATCTTTCTGTGAAACTTTTAAATTTCTCCCACCCTACCCATCAACATCGGTGTTCCTCAGGGCAGCATACTTGGCCCTCTCCTCTTTCTCATCTACATTAATGACCTTCCAAATGCCTCCCAACACCTCAAACCAATTCTATTTGCTGACGACACAACCTTCATTTACTACAGTCCTGACCCCCTTACTCTAAATGTCACAGTGAATACTGAGCTAAATAAAGTCCATCTTTGGCTAACTGTTAACAAACTCACCCTCAACATTGACAAAACTTTCTGTATTTTGTTTGGCAATAAATCCTCAAATCAAATAAATCTCAGGATAAACAATACCCAAATTTGTAACAAAGTAGATGGCAAATTCCTTGGCGTTCTCATAGACCACAAGCTGAATTTCCAGACAAATTCTAAATATATAAAAAAAAATTCAAAAACTGCTGGCATTTTTCTAAGATCAGATATTATGTACCTCGCCCTGCCCTAGTGACGCTCTATTACTCCCTCATCTATCCTTATCTCAACTATGGTATTTGTGCTTGGGGTTCTACTACCCAAAATCATTTACGTCCTCTAAAGCCACCTCCGCCCACAGTTGTGGAAGCCACCACCACCCACAGTTGTGGAAGCCACCTCCCCCCACAGTTGTGGAAGCCACCTCCACCCACAGTTGTGGAAGCCACCTCCACCCACAGTTGTGGAACCCACCTCTCCCCACAATTGTGGAAGCCACCTTCACCCACAGTTGTGGAAGCCACCACCACCCACAGTTGTGGAAGCCACCTCCCCCCACAGTTGTGGAAGCCACCTCCACCCACAGTTGTGGAAGCCACCTCCACCCACAGTTGTGGAAACCACCTTCACCCACAGTTGTGGAAGCCACCTCCACCCACAGTTGTGGAAGCCACCTCCACCCACAGTTGTGGAAGCCACCTCCACCCACAGTTGTGGAAGCCACCTCCACCCACAGTTGTGGAAGCCACCACCACCCACAGTTGTGGAAGCCACCACCACCCACAGTTATGGAAGCCACCACCACCCACAGTTGTGGAAGTCACCACCACCCACAGTTGTGGAAGCCACCTCCACCCACAGTTGTGGAAGCCACCTCCACCCACAGTTGTGGAAGCCACCTCCACCCACAGTTGTGGAAGCCACCACCACCCACAGTTGTGGAAGCCACCACCACCCACAGTTGTGGGAGCCAAATCCACCCACAGTTGTGGAAGCCACCTCCACCCACAGTTGTGGAAGCCACCTCCACCCACAGTTGTGGAAGCCACCACCACCCACAGTTGTGGAAGCCACCACCACCCACAGTTGTGGAAGCCACCACCACCCACAGTTGTGGAAGTCACCACCACCCACAGTTGTGGAAGCCACCTCCACCCACAGTTGTGGAAGCCACCTCCACCCACAGTTGTGGAAGCCACCTCCACCCACAGTTGTGGAAGCCACCACCACCCACAGTTGTGGAAGCCACCACCACCCACAGTTGTGGAAGCCACCACCACCCACAGTTGTGGAAGCCAAATCCACCCACAGTTGTGGAAGCCACCTCCACCCACAGTTGTGGAAGCCACCTCCACCCACAGTTGTGGAAGCCAAATCCACCCACAGTTGTGGAAGCCACCTCCACCCACAGTTGTGGAAGCCAAATCCACCCACAGTTGTGGAAGCCAAATCCACCCACAGTTGTGGAAGCCAAGCCTTGCATACGCCACTGATGTGTGTACTCACCTATTTGTACTCACCTATTTGTGCTTGCAGGATCGAGCATTGACTCTTGGATCCCGCCTTTCTAGCTATCGGTTGTTTACAGCAATGACTCCTGTCCCATTTCCCTATCATACCTAGTTTTAAAAGTATGAATAGTATTTGCTTCCACAACCTGTTCCCCAAGTGCATTCCATTTTTCTACTACTCTCACGCTAAAAGAAAACTTCCTAACATCTCTGTGACTCATCTAAGTTTCCAGTTTCCACCCATGTCCCCTCGTTCTGTTATTATTACGTGTGAACATTTCATCTATTTCCACTTTGTCAATTCCCCTGAGTATTTTATATGTCCCTATCATATCTCCTCTCTCCCTTCTTTTCTCTAGTGTCGTAAGGTTCAGTTCCTTCAGCCGCTCTTCATATCCCATCCCTCGTAGCTCTGGGACAAGCCTCGTCGCAAACCTCTGAACCTTCTCCAGTTTCTTTATGTGTTTCTTCAGGTGGGGGCTCCATGATGGCGCGGCATACTCTAAGACGGGTCTCACGTAGGCAGTGTAAAGCGCCCTAAAAGCTTCCTCATTTAGGTTTCTGAATGAAGTTCTAATTTTCGCCAGTGTAGAGTACGCTGCTGTCGTTATCCTATTTATATGTGCCTCAGGAGTTAGATTAGGTGTCACATCCACTCCCAGGTCTCTTTCTCGAATCATTACAGGTAGGCTGTTCCCCTTCATTGTGTACTGTCCCTTTGGTCTCCTGTCACCTGATCCCATTTCCATAACTTTACATTTACTGGTGTTAAACTCCAGTAGCCATTTCCCTGACCATCTCTGCAGCCTGTTTAAGTCCTCTTGGAGGATCCTACAATCCTCGTCTGTCACAACTCTTCTCATTAATTTTGCGTCATCTGCAAACATTGACATGTATGATTCCACTCCTGTAAACATATCATTTACGTAAATTAGAAAGAGGATTGGTCCCAGCACCGATCCTTGAGGTACTCCACTTGTTACTGTTCGCCAGTCCGACTTTTCGCCCCTTACCATTACCCTCTGGCTCCTTCCTGTTAGGTAGTTCTTCACCCATACTAGGGCCTTTCCGCTTACTCCTGCCTGCCTCTCAAGTTTGTATAGCAGTCTCATGTGCGGTACCCTATCAAAGGCCTTTTGGCAGTCAAGAAATATGCAGTCTGCCCAGCCTTCTCTGTCCTGCCTTATCCTTGTTACTTTATCATAGAATTCTAAAAGGTTTGTTAGGCATGATTTCCCTGTCCAGAACCCATGTTGGTGCTTGTTTACAAACCCAATGCTCTCCAGGTGCTCAACAAGTCTTAGCCTAATTATTCTTTCAAGTATTTTGCAGGGGATGCTTGTCAGTGATACGGGTCTGT
The DNA here is from genome assembly GCF_040958095.1 of Procambarus clarkii. Lineage (NCBI taxonomy): Eukaryota > Metazoa > Arthropoda > Malacostraca > Decapoda > Cambaridae > Procambarus > Procambarus clarkii. The sequence goes on from NC_091233.1 coordinate 17,338,247, forward strand.
AGTTAAGTGCCTCCTCCCTATCACCCTTTTTGAAAATCGGTACGACATTTGCCTCCTTCCAGCAACTGGGCAATTCTCCCGACATAAGTGACTCATTAAAGATCATTGCCAGAGGCACGCTGAGAGCCTGCGCTGCCTCTTTGAGTATCCATAGTGATACTTTGTCTGGTCCAACAGCTTTATTTGCATCCAGTGTTGTCAACTGTTTCATTACATCCTCTGCTGTCACCTCTATATCCGATAGTCTTTCATCTTGGGTAATCTCTTCTAACAATGGGAGCTGCTCAGGCTCGGTTGTGAACACTCCATGGAATTTTGCATTCAGTACCTCGCAGATTTCCTTGTCGCTTTCTGTATATGCCCCTTCTGTTTTCCTCAGTCTTGTCACTTGGTCATTTACCGACATCTTCCTTCTTATATGGCTATGTAGTAATTTTGGTTGCTTTTTCGCTTTGACTGCAATATCGTTCTCATAATTTCTTTCCGACACTCGTCTTATGTTAATGTAATCATTCCTAGCTCTGTTACATCTAATCCTGTTGTCCTCTGTCCTTTGTCTTCTGTACTTCCTCCACTCCCTCCTGCTTCTCACCTTTGCTTCCTGACACTGTCTATTAAACCATGGGTTATTATATTCCCTCCTGCTTTTTTCCTTTATTGTTGGAATAAATCTATCTTCAGCCTCCTTGCATTTCAATATGACTTGGTTCATCATACCTTGCACTGTTTTTCCTCTAAGTTCTTCCTCCCACTGCACTTCTCCCAGGTAGTCCCTTATCCTTCTGTAGTCCCCTTTTCTGTAATCAAGTCTCCTTTCCCGGACCTCTTGTCCTTTGGTCACAATTTTAAGCTCCATCATGTAGTCAAAGACTAGGACACAATGGTCACTAGCTCCTAGTGGTATTTCATGTTCCAACTGCTCGATGTCTTCTACATTCTGAGTGATAATGAGATCTAATAGGCTGGGCGTATCCCCTCCTCTTTCCCTAGTATCTTCTTTCACATGCTGTGTTAGGAAATTCCTGTCAATAACATCTACCAGCTTCGCTCCCCAGGTCTCCTCCCCGCCATGTGTGTGTGTGTATGTGTGTGTGTGTGTGTGTGTGTGTGTGTGTGTGTGTGTGTGTGTGTGTGTGTGTGTATGTGTGTGTGTGTGTACTCACCTAGTTGTACTCACCTAGTTGTGTCTGCAGGATCGAGCATTGACTCTTGGATCCCGCCTTTCGAGCATCGGTTGTTTACAGCAATGACTCCTGTCCCATTTCCCTATCATACCTGGTTTTAAAATTATGAATAGTATTTGCTTCCACAACCTGTTCCTGAAGTGCATTCCATTTTCCCACTACTCTCACGCTAAAAGAAAACTTCCTAACATCTCTGTGACTCATCTGAGTTTCAAGCTTCCATCCATGTCCTCTCGTTCTGTTACTATTCCGTGTGAACATTTCGTCTATGTCCACTCTGTCAATCCCTCTGAGTATCTTGTACGTTCCTATCATGTCCCCCCTCTCCCTTCTTTTTTCTAGTGTCGTAAGGCACAGTTCCCTCAGGCGCTCCTCATACCCCATCCCTCGTAGCTCTGGGACGAGTCTCGTTGCAAACCTCTGAACCTTTTCCAGTTTCATTATATGCTTCTTCAGATGGGGACTCCATGATGAGGCGGCATACTCTAAGACTGGCCTCACGTAGGCAGTGTAAAGCGCCCTAAATGCCTCCTTACTTAGGTTTCTGAATGATGTTCTAACTTTTGCCAGTGTAGAGTACGCTGCTGTCGTTATCCTATTTATATGTGCCTCAGGAGATAGATTAGGTGTTACGTCCATCCCCAGGTCTCTTTCGCGCGTCGTCACAGGTAGGCTGTTCCCCTTCATTGTGTACTGTCCCTTTGGTCTCCTATCTCCTAGTCCCATTTCCATAACTTTACATTTGCTCGTGTTGAATTCCAGTAGTCATTTCTCTGACCATCTCTGCAACCTGTTCAGGTACTCTTGGAAGATCCTGCAATCCTCATCTGTCACAACTCTTCTCATCAACTTTGCGTCATCCACAAACATCGACATGTAGGACTCTACGCCTGTAAACATGTCGTTAACATATATAAGAAATAGAATTGGTCCCAGCACCGATCCTTGTGGTACTCCACTTGTTACTGTTCGCCAGTCCGACTTCTCGGCCCTTACCGTAACTCTTTGGCTCCTTCCTGTTAGGTAGTTCCTTATCCATGCTAGGACCTTTCCCCCCCACCCCCGCCTGCCTCTCGAGCTTGAACAGCAGTCTCATGTGCGGTACTGTATCAAAGGCTTTTTGGCAGTCCAGAAATATGCAGTCTGCCCAACCATCTCTGCCCTGTCTTATCCTCATTATTTTATCATAGAATTCCAGAAGGTTTGTTAGGCACGAGGTTTGCGAAGGTTTGGCACGAAGGTTTGTTAGGTTTGTTAGGTTTGTTAGGTGTGTGTGTGTGTGTGTATGTGTGTGTGTGTGTGTGTGTGTGTGTGTGTGTGTGTGTGTGTGTGTGTGTGTGTGTGTGTGTGTGTGTGTGTGTGTGTTTGTGTTTGTGTACTCACCTAGTTGTACTCACCTAGTTGTGTTTGCGGGGGTTGAGTTCTGGCTCTTTGGTCCCGCCTCTCAACCGTCAATCAACTGGTGTACAGGTTCCTGAGCCTACTGGGCTCTATCATATCAACATTTGAAACTGTGTATGGAGTCAACTTTCACCACATCACTGCCTAATGCATTCCATCCGTTAACTACTCTGACACTGAAAAAGTTCCTTCTAACGTCCCTGTGGCTCATGTGGGTACTCAGTTTCCACCTGTGTCCCCTTGTTCGCGTACCACCAGTGTTGAATAGTTTATCGTTGTTTACCCGGTCGATTTCCCTGAGGATTTTGTAGGTTGTGATCATGTCTTACCTTACTCTTCTGTCTTCCATTGTCGTAAGGTGCATTTCCCGCAGCCTTTCCTCATAACTCATGCCTCTTAGTTCTGGGACTAGTCTAGTGGCATACTTATGGACAGCTTCGTCTTGTGCTTGACAAGGTACGGGCTCCATGCTGGGGCCGCATACTCCAGGATTGGTCTTACATATGTGGTGTACAAGATTCTGAATGATTCCTTACACAGGTTCCTGAAGGCTGTTCTGATGTTAGCCAGCCTCGCATATGCCGTAGACGTTATTCTCTTTATGTGGGCTTCAGGAGACAGGTTTGGTGTGATATCAACTCCTAGATCTTTCTCTCTGTCCGTTTCATTAAGTACTTCATCTCCTATTCTGTATCCTGTTTCTGGCCTCCTGTTTCCACTGCCTAGTTTCATTACTTTGCATTTACGGGTTGAACTTCAATAACCATTTGTTGGACCATTCACTCAGTCTGTCTAGGTCATCTTGTAGCCTCCTACTATCATCCTCTGTTTCAATCCTGCTCATAATTTATGCATCATCAGCAAACAATGAGAGAAACGAGTCTATATCCTCCGGGAGATCATTTACATATATCAGAAACAGAATAAGTTCGAGTACAGAAGAGCCCTGTGTGACTCCACTTGTAATGTCTCGCCAATCTGAGACCTCATTCTGACTCGTTGTCTCCTGTTGCTTAGGTACTCCTTTATCCAATGGAGTACTTTCCCTTTCACTCCAGCCTGCATCTCCAGCTTTTTCACTAGCCTCTTGTGTGGTACTGTATTAAAGGCTTTCTGACAATACAAAAATATGCAGTCTGCCCATCCCTCTCTTTCTTGCCTGATTTTTGTTGCCTGGTCGTAGAATTCAAGTAACCCTGTGAGGCAGGACCTGCCATCCCTGAACCCATGTTGATGCTGTGTTACAAAGTTCTTTCGCTCCAGATGTTCCACTAGCTTTCTTCGCACAATCTTCTCCATCAGCTTGCATGGTATGCAGGTTAGGGACACTGGCCTGTAGTTCAGTGCTTCTTGTCTATCCCCTTTCTTGTATATCGGGACTACATTAGCTGCTTTCCAAATTTCACACACACACACACACCTGTTGTGTGTGTGTGTGCATACTATTCTGTGTCTGCTGCATCTAGCTGTTAGCTCTTTGACTCGAATCATTGATTGTCTAATGTACTGACTCCCGACCAATTTTCCTCTATCACATCATGTGGGCACAGGTGTAGGCACAGGTGTAATCACTGGTGTAGGCACAGGTGTAAGGAAAAGTGTAGGCACTGGTGTAGGCACAGTTGTAGGCACTGGTGTAGGCGCAGGTGTAAGGAAAAGTGTAGGCACAGTTGTAGGCACTGGTGTAGGCGCAGGTGTAGGCACAGGTGTTGGTACAGGTGTAGGCACAGGTGTAATGATCTGTGCAGTTCATGGCTCTCTCCCTCTTCCCGTTTTCTCCCCTCTCCCCTTGCATTCGTCATCTTACTCTCCCTTGTTCCCCCTGCTCTCTCATTTGTCACAGTCTGACCCTCACTGGTCATAAACGGTTTGAAGTCAAGTTTCCCTTAGTCAAGTGAGTTTCCTGGTGGCTGGTCAGTCCCGCTCATCCTGTCCCCTCTCTGTTCCCACCCCATTCCCACTCATTTCCCTCTCTACCTCCCTCCACTCGTTTCCCCTCTTCCCATGCCTCGCTATAACCAGTGACGAATTCAGTGCCATATAACCGAAGTTCTCAAGTTTCGAGTGAGGTGACTGGGAGCCATAAACGGCTGTTTGGTTCCTCTTGTATTGTTGGAACGATTCGGGAGTCTACGGGATTATAACATAACTTTCAGGACAGGCCTATCTCACCAAGGAGGCCTAGCGGCGGGGCTAGTCAGAGTTTTGGCTGGTCTAAGAGTAAGACTCTGTAGTCATTGGTTCGAGCCTTGAGAGGCGGGGTCCTCCAGGGTAGTGCCTTGTCACCCATTGGCTCAGCCTTAGAATATCCAGCTTTGCTTTGAATTGATTGGTGCCCCTAGATGGAGCCAAGCTCCAGAGGAAATCCTTAGGTCTCCCAGGGGTAGTTTAAGAGAAAAATAGTCAGTGTGTCTTGGGGCTTACTGGGATACAGGTCTCCTGACCTGTAGGGCAAACCATTCAACATCGTTGGTGGATTGCAGGATTAAGGTAATGTCTGTCTGAGTTTTGGTACATCAAAGTAAATTGCACACCGTTTTCCAATTGCCTCGTAGGATGTTTTAGTAAAGTAGGATATATTTTTCAATTTGACTTCAATATACGTATTTTAATTAATAAAGTAATTTTAATTTAATTATGTTTAGTTATCTGTTCCCCCTTTTTGTTATTAATGCTTATTCATGACTATTTGTGTGGTATTTATAAAATTTCCCCTGTGTTCTCCTCCAGTAATGAATATTAAAGTTGCCCTTGAATCTCAATCAGTACAGTAAAGATTAAATCTTTAATTCCCAAGCATTTACCAAGGTTCCTTGGGCCCGTGAGTTCATGATTGATGATCCCTTTCCTTCCTGAGTGATCGGTAATAGACACATTCAGGTATGTTAACGGGAAGGTGGTGACAGTGTTTAATGTGTTTTTATTTATTCAGTTATTATTCAAATTAATAAACCCTCCATTTGTTGTTTCTTCCCCATTTAATATTTCAGTTTATATTTCGCTGTAGCTTAGTGAGGGTCATGCTGAGTTGCAAGCAGTGTTAAGCTGGGGTAATGAATGGAGGGAAAGGGTAGAGCAGTTAGGGTTATTACACTGGTGTAGGCACAGGTGTTAGCACAAGTGTAGGCACTGACGTAGGCACTGGTGTTAGCACAAGGGTAGGCACTAGTGTTAGCACAAGTGTAGGCACTGGTGTAGGCACAGGTGTTAGCACAAGTGTAGGCACAGGTGTAGGCACTGGTGTTAGCACAAGGGTAGGCACTAGTGTTAGCACAAGTGTAGGCACAGGTGTAGGCACTGGTGTTAGCACAAGGGTAGGCACTAGTGTTAGCACAATTGTAGGCACTGGTGTAGGCACAGGTGTTAGCACAAGTGTAGGCACTGGTGTAGGCACAGGTGTTAGCACAGGTGTTAGCACAAGTGTAGGCACTGGTGTTAGCACAAGGGTAGGCACTAGTGTTAGCACAAGTGTAGGCACTGGTGTAGGCACAGGTGTTAGCACAAGTGTAGGCACAGGTGTAGGCACTGGTGTAGGTACAGGTGTAAGGATAGGTGTAGGCACTGGTGTAGGCACTTATGTAGGCACAGGTGTTAGCACAAGTGTAGGAGCATATAGCCAACGTAGTGTCGAAAAAAGATCAGTATAATATAGTGCTTAGAGACGTCTCGAAAGCCTTCGACAAAGTGTGGCACACAGGCCTAAAATATAAGATATCTGAACTAGGGCTTCCTGAGAGATTTACTGCTACTCTCTGCAGGTTTATAGACAATAGAACTGCTAGGCTTAATATCGGCAGCTACTTGGGTGACGTAATAGAACTGAAAAGTGGAGTACCACAAGGAAGCTGCCTCTCCCCCACTCTATTCAACATATATACAGCTGACCTACCCCAACCCCAACATGGAGAATACATCACATACGCTGACGATGTCACCCAAATAATTTGCCAACCGGGACCATCAAAGCCGCTACTAGCCGACAAGACCAAGGCAGCAATTGAACTCATAAACAACTTTGAGAAGCAGTGGAAAATTAGCACCAACAAACAAAAGTTTCAGATAATACACATTGCGAAAAGAAACCCGGACCCCATCATCCTTGACAACCATCCGATCCAATATGCAGAGGTAGGCAGAAATATTGAGACATGATAAATAGAACAGGGATACAAATTCATGTAAGGGACCGACTAAACAAAGCCAAAGCAGCATTAGGAAAACTGAGAAGATTCCGAAGCCTCAGTACTAACATTCAGATCCACCTATATAAGGCTCTAGTTCGGCCGCATCTAGAGTATCCCCCAGTACCACAACACATCATAAAGAAAACTAACATGCAGAAACTGCAAGCAGTATAAAATAAGGCGCTAAGGAGAGCAGCAAAACACCGTCCACCATATGATCAGACAATCCAGGAGCTCCATGAATTCCTGAACATACAGCCACTGAACATCAGACTGCAGCACCAAGCCATCAGGGTGTGGAACACCATCGAAATGTTAGAGGACCCAATGTTTGAAAGATTGCTCCAAGATAAGACGCCCCGCTCCCACAGCTGGTGGCCCAAGAGCTTCGATTCTCTGGATGAAAACCCCGCCCCACAGTATATAATTCCCAGATGAGATACTGACCAGATATCCTTCCCCCATAATTGGAAAACTGAGTATGTTGGTGTGTATGTATGCATGTGTGTGTATATGGGTGTGTATGTGTGGGTATATATGTATATGTGGATGTGTATGTGTGTGTATATGTATGTGTGTGTCGTACCTAGTAGCCAGAACGCACTTCTCAGCCTACTATGCAAGGCCCGATTTGCCTAATAAGCCAAGTTTTCCTGAAATAATATATTTTCTCTAATTTTTTCTTATGAAATGATAAAGCTACCCATTTCATTATGTATGAGGTCAATTTTTTTTTATTGGAGTTAAAATTAACGTAGATATATGACCGAACCTAACCAACCCTACCTAACCTAACCTAACCTATCTTTATAGGTTAGGTTCGGTTAGGTAGCCGAAAAAGTTAGGTTAGGTTAGGTAGGTTAGGTAGTCGAAAAACAATTAATTCATGAAAACTTGGCTTATTAGGCAAATCGGGCCTTGAATAGTAGGCCGAGAAGTGCGTTCTGGCTACTAGGTACGACATATGTATATATATATATATGTATATATATATATGTATATGTATATAAGTGTGTATGTATGTGTATATGTGAGCATATGTAGGTATATATGAACAACTCGATAAATAATAATATGTATGTATGAACAACTCGATAAATAATAATAATAAAATAAAGAGCCTTAAACAGAACAACATGTGTGGAAGCATCGGAGTGTGTATATATGAATGCTACACAGTATTCATCTATAGAAATCCATATATGGTGAAACACATGTGAAGAACTTCTCACACACTCACAGCTCCCTGACAAGAGGGAGCCAGCTTAGCTTAGCTGCCAACACCCACACATCGTGTCAGTAAGGCGGACAGCCCGCCTGCTTTCATACCTCTCACTGTATTTCCCACGTCTATACTTCCCTTCACCTATGCCTCTCCTTCCTCTTTACTCCCCCCCCCAAAAAAAAAAAGTGTAGGCACTGGTGTAGGCACAGGTGTTAGCACAAGTGTTGTGGGATATCTGGGGCTTGACTCAATTATTCAATTATTTACTTATTTAATTTAATAACGAAGGACCACCCACTTTTGAGAAAAGAGGGAAACTAATAAAAGTGATCATTAGAAACCACACTGAAGAACCAGTGTCTATGGATAAGTATTAGAAAGAATAATCACTTAAATAAAGAAATGGACTGTATGATTAATTAACTAAAGTCAAACACCTACATTGGGGGGGTATTACTAGAACTTCATATACGTCTAGGAACTAGTGTGGTTCGTCACCAGTTCATTGTTGAGTAAATAATATTATGATCTAAAATGCTATAGAGTCAAATATGTGAACTCAAATTGATAATATTAATGATTATTAAATTATGGAGCAACCATCTAAGTAAACACATCAATTTCCAATAATCAGATATAGTTAGAATATTCAATATGATAATCTTGCAAATTTGTATAATGATCAAAATGGAAGAATTAAATGTGTACAAAAAGTCTTAGCTTTAAGACGATTTCTATGACATCGTTTGTGATTCATCCTCGTGATCTCAGGATCTCCACATAGAAGAACTTAGAGGTGAATAACACGAATGCTGTTAACAACTCGTTGACTCCTCACATACGAGCTGAAATTTAAAGAATATTAAGTAGCATTGGACTAGGCTACTTTTAATCTCAATATTCATGAAAATAGAAAAGAAACATTAATGCGGTACTAACGTTGGATATGGGGTCGTCTCACTATATAATGACAGACTACTCACAAATATACAATCTTAAATGATGCATCAAGAAAGAAACAATACTTAACGTGAGCGTAGCTACTACTGAAGACTGCCGATATCGCGTCTGCCAGTCCCAAACTTTCACAGCGTTGTACACGTATTTGTGGGTTTTGGCTTAATTCTAGACGCGTTATTGGTTGGCCGAGCACTATGGAGCACGTGGAAGAATAATTATTCAGTATTAGTTGTGTATCAGTGTAATTCTTGCTGATAACTCCCAAACGCCACGTGTCTCGCCACTCTTGACGCCAAAACTCTCCGCTGTCCAAGCACGCTCGCTGCACAATGGCGTCTCCGCCTTCCCCAACCCGCGTCTCGCATTCACCACAGAAATTATTAAACACGAATAATACTATTTCGCGCAATTGTGGTTGAAATACTTTAATGAGGACTGGGTTGCAATTATAGGGATTTAAATATTATCGCATTCTCGTCTTATGGTGTTAAACGAGAAATGGAGAAGATTTTAATTTTCTCAATGGCATTCGCGCGTGACAGAAAAACTATTACTTGATAACAATTGTAACTAATAACTCTCGATTTAAGATTATTGGGAGTTATGTTATCCGTAAGTAATTATCACACGGAATACTGATGATTTTAGAGAACCACATTCAATTCTCTAACACATTGGTAATAAATGTGTTTAACTAGACATTATCTGACGCAATGTTTGCTGCTCTATTTCGTGAGAATTCTAGCATTAATACGCAGATGCAATGGTTAGTTTATGTTGACACTAATGTTAGTAAATTTAGTGACTACTGTAGTTAGTATATAATAATAATGATTTATTATAATACAATAGTAGTTTATTAGTGTTGGAAATTTCCAACAAGTGTAGGCACTGGTGTAGGCACTGGTGTAGGTACATGTGTAAGGATAGTTGTAGGCACTGGTGTAGGCACACGTGTTAGCACAGGTGTAGGGATTGGTGTAGGCACATGTGTTAGCACAGGTGTAGGCACAGGTGTAGGCAGTGGGATTTAGCGTACGATTTATTGGATGTTAAGACCCTGATGTCAGGGCATAATTGTAGACATCTATCTATACTCTGAGAGAATGTCTGTTTGTCTGTGTTCAAAGTTGGAAGGCAGACGCTTGGGCCTAGCTTCATCCAAATTGAGAGAGGGAATGGTCTGGGGTCCGGGATGAACATAAGCTGATCGGAGGCGCCAGACCAGCGTGCCAGGGCCACATTCTGACCCCCACGACGATTTTTGACACTGCCCACCCGCTACTCAGCTAAATATTTTGAAAACAAACAAAGATAATATATATTTCTTATAGTAATATACAGCATTATTCACTGAACACAAGAAAATTAACATAAATTTCCTGCTCTCTATAATTTGCCCGTACAAGCATAGTACGACTGTTCTCCAACTACTGTGAAGGTTCACCATCTGGTCACCACTTGGTCCGGGAGACATCTCCCGTCACGCAGGGTGCAGTTGCGCCTCCACAGATCTCCAGTATCATCTTTTGATACTGGTAATGGCTCGAAAGGGCCACCACTTACGGGCTATTCATGCCCGTGCCACCTCTTGGGTGGCTTAATCTTCATCAATCTGTAAAGGTTTCTCTTTCTCAGTTTACAGGGTGACTATTCTATCACACACTGCTGGCTCCTCTTATCACCCACAACACACACACATTAGACAATACTTTTTTTATAGGAGAGAGACAGACAGTCAGACACAGACAAAGTCAAACGCAGACAAAGTCATAGACAGACAGACAGAGTTAGAGTCAAAGACAGAGGAAGACAGAGACATAAAGACATATTTGTCTTTAAAGATAAAGACAAAGACAGACAGTAGATAGAGTAATGGATAGATTGGTGGATGGATAGTTGGATGGATGGATAGAGGGATAGATGGGTGAATAGATGAGAGATGGATCGATAGATGGATAGACAGTCAGATGGATAGACAGATGGATAGACATTCAGATGGATAGATAGATGGATGGATAGATAAATGGATGGATAGATGAATAGATAGATGGATGATAGATGAATAGATAGATGGATAGATAAACTATAAATATATTTTTGAATAGATGGATTGATAGATGTATAGATGAATGAGTAAATGGGTTATTGGATGGATGGATGGGAGAGATGGATGGATAGATAGATAGATTGATGGATGGATAGATAGATAGATTGATGGATGGATAAAAGAATAGTGTGACGGGGATAGATAAAGGGCAGATCCTCGTCGAGCTCCAACGGTGACACTCCGTCACTGCTCTCTTTACTGTGGGCTGTGTACACACTTTCCCTCGTGATGAAGTCGGCCCGTAACCCCTGTGTAGACCAGCCCCAGAACACAGGCACGTCACAGCACCTCTGGGGTCTCACTAGGCTACTTTCCGCCCCCAGAGAGCGAGAGGTAGCGTGACAGTGCGTGTACACACTTTCCCTCGTGATGAAGTGGGCCCTTAACCCCTGTGTAGACCAGCCCCAGAACACAGGCACGTCACAGCACCTCTGGGGTCTCACTAGGCTACTTTCCGCCCCCAGAGAGCGGGAGGTAGCGTGACAGGTGTCTACCACGGACTATTGGTTATCCAGCTACTCCTGTGATTGTCGGGGTTCTCACCTGCACACAGCGCGGCAGAAATGACTTCAATTCTCTGCTCTCGTCCTCTTGAACATGAGGCTACGTTCCCCCGATTACATTTACTCTTTATTCCTGTACTCAAGCGGTTAGTACCCTACTGTTAGACTTTCACATATATATAACATGGCCTAACCGTAATGAAGGTACATATAAACACAGTGTTTAAAACTAAAAGAATATTTACTAACAATAGACATACCCAACTAAATAATTATTTGTCTTGGATAGCCTGACAATTGGATAGTTTGGTAGGGGAGCCGGTGGCTGAGTGGACAGAACACTGGACGCGTGATCCTGGGTTCGATCCCGGGCGCCGGCGAGAAACAATGGGCAGAGTTTCTTTCACCCTGATGCTCCTGTTACCTAGCAGTAAATAGGTACCTGGGAGTTAGTCAGCTGTCACGGGCTGCTTCCTGGGGGTGAAGGCCTATTCGAGGACCGGGCCGCGGGGACACTAAGCCCCGAAATCATCTCAAGATAACCCCAATTAAGTCTGCAATCAACGGGCGCTCTCCACCTTCATTAATACAAACGTTACTCTGTTCCCATGTATAGGCTCAATGTTTCCTATCACATGAGAGTATACATATAATAATAAATTCCTACACGTTCCCTTGGGAATGCCTATTCAACAGGGGGGAAGGGGGAGCGCGAAACAGTCTCCGTGGTGTAGTGGTAAGACACTCGCCTGGCGTTCCGCGAGCGCTATGTCATGGGTTCGTATCCTGGCCGGGGAGGATATACTGGGCGCAATTCCTTAACTGTAGCCTCTGTTTAACGCAACAGTAAAATGTGTACTTGGGTTAAAAAACGATTCTTCGCGGCAGGGGATCGTATTCCAGGGACCATAGGATTAAGGACTTGCCCGAAACGCTACGCGTACTAGTGGCTCTACAACCATGTAACAACTCTTGTATATATCTCAAAAAAAATGATGATATCCCTAGTGGCTCCCAGCTCACTGAAGTTCCGTCACCACATCCTTGGCTGTTCTTTGTTGTTACACGTATCCTCGCCCTTCCTCTTCCTTCCTTGGGTAACACAGATGTGACGCCGATCCTCTCGACACAAAGAGGGGGGGGGGAGTGGCTCACGTTCTGTGGAGCATCCAACGCTGGTCTCAACACTGGATTTCCCTTGACCCTCGTCGCTCTGCGGGATGTACCTTTTCTTGGCAGCCTGATGTCAATGCCCAGTGCACTGATTCACCGCCGTGGAAGAAGATATCACGATGACAGACTTCACTAGGTGTGCCAGTATGATACCGGGCGCCGTCACGGTCTGCACACTGTATTCACTGTAATAATAGTAATAATAATAATAATAATAATAATAAATGGCAAGTTTTTCTCTAAATGCTCTGTGTTCCCTTCTTTGAGGATATGGGTCCCTATAATTGCACCAGAGGTGGTACCCCCCCTGTATATATATATATATATATATATATATATATATATATATATATATATATATATATATATATATATATATATATATATATATATATATATATATATATATATATATATATATATATATATATATATTTATATATGTCGTACCTAATAGCCAGAA
>NC_091233.1:17656449-17824812 GCF_040958095.1 Procambarus clarkii
GACACCTGGGGCTCCCCAGTGTTCACAGTGTGAGGCGGGTCTGGTGCTTGACACCCTGGGGGACACCTGGGGCTCCCCAGTGTTCACAGTGTGAGGCGGGTCTGGTGCTTGTCACCCTGGGGGACACCTGGGGGCTCCCCAGTGTTGTCTGTGTTGGGCGGGGCTGGTGCTTGTCACCCTGGGGGACACCTGGGGGCACCCCAGTGTTCACTGTGTGGGGCGGGGCCGGTGCTTGTCACCCTGGGGGACACCTGGGGCTCCCCAGTGTTGTCTGTGTGGGGCGGGGCTGGTGCTTGTCACCCTGGGGGACACCTGGGGCTCCCCAGTGTTGTCTGTGTTGGGCGGGGCTGGTGCTTGTCACCCTGAGGGACACCTGGGGCTCCCCAGTGTTGTCTGTGTTGGGCGGGGCCGGTGCCTGTCACCCTGGGGGACACCTGGGGGCTCCCCAGTGTTGTCTGTGTGGGGCGGGGCCGGTGCTTGTCACCCTGGGTGACACCTGGGGTTCCCCAGTGTTCACTGTGTGAGGCGGGGCTGGTGCTTGTCACCCTGAGGGACACCTGGGGCTCCCCAGTGTTCACTGTGTGAGGCGGGGCCGGTGCTTGTCACCCTGGGGGACACCTGGGGCTCCCCAGTGTTCACTGTGTGGGGCGGGGCTGGTGCTTGTCACCCTGGGTGACACCTGGGGCTCCCCAGTGTTCACTGTGTGGGGCGGGGCCGGTGCTTGTCACCCTGGGGGACACCTGGGGGCTCCCCAGTGTTGTCTGTGTGGGGCGGGGCTGGTGCTTGTCACCCTGGGGGACACCTGGGGGCTCCCCAGTGTTCACTGTGTGGGGCGGGGCTGGTGCTTGTCACCCTGGGGGACACCTGGGGCTCCCCAGTGTTGTCTGTGTGGGGTTGGGCTGGTGCTTGTCACCCTGGGGGACACCTGGGGGCTCCCCAGTGTTGTCTGTGTGGGGCGGGGCTGGTGCTTGTCACCCTGGGGGACACCTGGGGCTCCCAGTGATCACTGTGTGGGGCGGGGCCGGTGCTTGTCACCCTGGGGGACACCTGGGGCTCCCCAGTGTTGTCTGTGTGGGGCGGGGCTGGTGCTTGTCACCCTGGGGGACACCTGGGGCTCCCCAGTGTTCACTGTGTGGGGCGGGGCCGGTGCTTGTCACCCTGGGGGACACCTGGGGCTCCCCAGTGTTGTCTGTGTTGGGCAGGGCTGGTGCTTGTCACCCTGGGGGACACTTGGGGCTCCCCAGTGTTCACTGTGTGGGGCGGCGCTGGTGCTTGTCACCCTGGGGGACACCTGGGGCTCCCCAGTGTTCACAGTGTAAAGCGGGGCTGGTGCTTGTCACCCTGGGGGACACCTGGGGGCTCCCCAGTGTTCACTGTGTGGGGCGGGGCTGGTGCTTGTCACCCTGGGGGACACCTGGGGCTCCCCAGTGTTCACTGTGTGGGGCGGGGCTGGTGCTTGTCACCCTGAGGGACACCTGGGGCTCCCCAGTGTTCACTGTGTGGGGCGGAACTGGTGCTTGTCACCCAGGGGGACACCTGGGGCTCCCCAGTGTTCACTGTGTGGGGCGGGGCTGGTGCTTGTCACCCTGGGGGACACCTGGCGCTCCCCAGTGTTCACTGTGTGGGGCGGGGCCGGTGCTTGTCACCCTGGGGGACACCTGGGGCTCCCCAGTGTTCACTGTGTGTGGCGGGTCTGGTGCTTGTCACCCTGGGGGACACCTGGGGCTTTCCAGTGTTCACTGTGTGGGGCGGGGCCGGTGCTTGTCACCCTGGGGGACACCTGGGGCTCCCCAGTGTTCACTGTGTGGGGCGGGGCCGGTGCTTGTCAGCCTGGGGGACACCTGGGGCTCCCCAGTGTTCACTGTGTGGGGCGGGGCTGGTGCTTGTCAGCCTGGGGACACCTGGGGCTCCCCAGTGTTGTCTGTGTGGGGCGGGGCTGGTGCTTGTCACCCTGGGGGACACCTGGCGCTCCCCAGTGTTCACTGTGTGGGGCGGGGCTGGTGCTTGTCACCCTGGGGGACACCTGGGGTTCCCCAGTGTTCACAGTGTGAGGCGGGTCTGGTGCTTGTCACCCTGGGGGACACCTGGGGCTCCCCAGTGTTCACTGTGTGGGGCGGGGCCGGTGCTTGTCACCCTGGGGGACACCTGGGGCTCCCCAGTGTTCACAGTGTGTGGCGGGTCTGGTGCTTGTCACCCTGGGGGACACCTGGGGCTCCCCAGTGTTCACTGTGTGGGGCGGGGCCGGTGCTTGTCACCCTGGGGGACACCTGGGGCTCCCCAGTGTTCACAGTGTGTGGCGGGTCTGGTGCTTGTCACCTTGGGGGACACCTGGGGCTCCCCAGTGTTCACTGTGTGGGGCGGGGCCGGTGCTTGTCACCCTGGGGGACACCTGGGGCTCCCCAGTGTTCACAGTGTGAGGCGGGTCTGGTGCTTGTCACCCTGGGGGACACCTGGGGGCTCCCCAGTGTTGTCTGTGTGGGGCGGGGCTGGTGCTTGTCACCCTGGGGGACACCTGGGGCTCCCCAGTGTTCACTGTGTGGGGCGGGTCTGGTGCTTGTCACCCTGGGGGACACCTGGGGCTCCCCAGTGTTCACTGTGTGGGGCGGGGCCGGTGCTTGTCACCCTGGGGGACACCTGGGGCTCTCCAGTGTTCACTGTGTGGGGCGGGGCTGGTGCTTGTCACCCTGGTGGACACCTGGGGCTCCCCAGTGTTCACTGTGTGGGGCGGGGCTGGTGCTTGTCACCCTGGGGGACACCTGGGGGCTCCCCAGTGTTGTCTGTGTGGGGCGGGGCTGGTGCTTGTCACCCTGGGGGACACCTGGGGCTCCCCAGTGTTGTCTGTGTTGGGCGGGGCTGGTGCTTGTCACCCTGGGGGACACCTGGGGCTCCCCAGTGTTGTCTGTGTTGGGCGGGGCCGGTGCTTGTCACCCTGGGGGACACCTGGGGGCTCCCCAGTGTTGTCTGTGTGGGGCGGGGCTGGTGCTTGTCACCCTGGGGGACACCTGGGGCTCCCCAGTGTTCACTGTGTGGGGCGGGGCTGGTGCTTGTCACCCTAGGTGACACCTGGGGCTCCCCAGTGTTGTCTGTGTTGGGCGGGGCCGGTGCTTGTCACCCTGGGTGACACCTGGGGCTCCCCAGTGTTGTCTGTGTTGGGCGGGGCCGGTGCTTGTCACCCTGGGTGACACCTGGGGCTCCCCAGTGTTGTCTGTGTTGGGCGGGGCCGGTGCTTGTCACCCTGGGTGACACCTGGGGCTCCCCAGTGTTGTCTGTGTTGGGCGGGGCCGGTGCTTGTCACCCTGAGGGACACCTGGGGTCCCCAGTGTTCACTGTGTGGGGCGGGGCTGGTGCTTGTCACCCTGGGTGACACCTGGGGCTCCCCAGTGTTCACTGTGGTGGGCGGGGCCGGTGCTTGTCACCCTGGGGGACACCTGGGGCTCCCCAGTGTTGTCTGTGTTGGGCGGGGCCGGTGCTTGTCACCCTGAGGGACACCTGGGGCTCCCCAGTGTTCACTGTGTGGGGCGGGGCTGGTGCTTGTCACCCTGGGGGACACCTGGGGCTCCCCAGTGTTCACTGTGTGGGGCGGGGCTGGTGCTTGTCACCCTGGGGGACACCTGGGGCTCCCCAGTGTTGTCTGTGTTGGGCGGGGCTGGTGCTTGTCACCCTGGGGGACACCTGGGGCTCCCCAGTGTTGTCTGTGTTGGGCGGGGCTGGTGCTTGTCACCCTGGGGGACACCTGGGGCTCCCCAGAGTTGTCTGTGTTGGGCGGGGCTGGTGCTTGTCACCCTGGGGGACACCTAGGGCTCCCCAGTGTTCACTGTGTGGGGCGGCGCTGGTGCTTGTCACCCTGGGGGACACCTGGGGGCTCCCCAGTGTTCACAGTGTGAGGCGGGGCTGGTGCTTGTCACCCTGGGGGACACCTGGGGGCTCCCCAGCGTTCACTGTGTGGGGCGGGGCCGGTGCTTGTCACCCTGGGGGACACCTGGGGGCTCCCCAGTGTTCACTGTGTGGGGCGGGGCTGGTGCTTGTCACCCTGGGGGACACCTGGGGCTCCCCAGTGTTCACTGTGTGGGGCGGGGCTGGTGCTTGTCACCCTGGGGGACACCTGGGCGCTCCCCAGTGTTCACTGTGTGGGGCGGGGCCGGTGCTTGTCACCCTGGGGGACACCTGGGGGCTCCCCAGTGTTCACAGTGTGTGGCGGGTCTGGTGCTTGTCACCCTGGGGGACACCTGGGGCTCCCCAGTGTTCACTGTGTGGGGCGGGGCTGGTGCTTGTCACCCTGGGGGACACCTGGGGCTCCCCAGTGTTCACTGCGTGGGGCGGGGCTGGTGCTTGTCACCCTGGGGGACACCTGGGGCTCCCCAGTGTTCACTGTGTGGGGCGGGGCTGGTGCTTGTCACCCTGGGGGACACCTGGGCGCTCCCCAGTGTTCACTGTGTGGGGCGGGGCCGGTGCTTGTCACCCTGGGGGACACCTGGGGCTCCCCAGTGTTGTCTGTGTTGGGCGGGGCCGGTGCTTGTCACCCTGGGGGACACCTGGGGGCTCCCCAGTGTTGTCTGTGTGGGGCGGGGCTGGTGCTTGTCACCCTGGGGGACACCTGGGGGCTCCCCAGTGTTCACAGTGTGTGGCGGGTCTGGTGCTTGTCACCCTGGGGGACACCTGGGGCTCCCCAGTGTTGTCTGTGTTGGGCGGGGCCGGTGCTTGTCACCCTGGGTGACACCTGGGGCTCCCCAGTGTTGTCTGTGTTGGGCGGGGCCGGTGCTTGTCACCCTGGGTGACACCTGGGGCTCCCCAGTGTTGTCTGTGTTGGGCGGGGCCGGTGCTTGTCACCCTGGGTGACACCTGGGGCTCCCCAGTGTTGTCTGTGTTGGGCGGGGCCGGTGCTTGTCACCCTGAGGGACACCTGGGGTCCCCAGTGTTCACTGTGTGGGGCGGGGCTGGTGCTTGTCACCCTGGGTGACACCTGGGGCTCCCCAGTGTTCACTGTGGTGGGCGGGGCCGGTGCTTGTCACCCTGGGGGACACCTGGGGCTCCCCAGTGTTGTCTGTGTTGGGCGGGGCCGGTGCTTGTCACCCTGAGGGACACCTGGGGCTCCCCAGTGTTCACTGTGTGGGGCGGGGCTGGTGCTTGTCACCCTGGGGGACACCTGGGGCTCCCCAGTGTTCACTGTGTGGGGCGGGGCTGGTGCTTGTCACCCTGGGGGACACCTGGGGCTCCCCAGTGTTGTCTGTGTTGGGCGGGGCTGGTGCTTGTCACCCTGGGGGACACCTGGGGCTCCCCAGTGTTGTCTGTGTTGGGCGGGGCTGGTGCTTGTCACCCTGGGGGACACCTGGGGCTCCCCAGAGTTGTCTGTGTTGGGCGGGGCTGGTGCTTGTCACCCTGGGGGACACCTAGGGCTCCCCAGTGTTCACTGTGTGGGGCGGCGCTGGTGCTTGTCACCCTGGGGGACACCTGGGGGCTCCCCAGTGTTCACAGTGTGAGGCGGGGCTGGTGCTTGTCACCCTGGGGGACACCTGGGGGCTCCCCAGCGTTCACTGTGTGGGGCGGGGCCGGTGCTTGTCACCCTGGGGGACACCTGGGGGCTCCCCAGTGTTCACTGTGTGGGGCGGGGCTGGTGCTTGTCACCCTGGGGGACACCTGGGGCTCCCCAGTGTTCACTGTGTGGGGCGGGGCTGGTGCTTGTCACCCTGGGGGACACCTGGGCGCTCCCCAGTGTTCACTGTGTGGGGCGGGGCCGGTGCTTGTCACCCTGGGGGACACCTGGGGGCTCCCCAGTGTTCACAGTGTGTGGCGGGTCTGGTGCTTGTCACCCTGGGGGACACCTGGGGCTCCCCAGTGTTCACTGTGTGGGGCGGGGCTGGTGCTTGTCACCCTGGGGGACACCTGGGGCTCCCCAGTGTTCACTGCGTGGGGCGGGGCTGGTGCTTGTCACCCTGGGGGACACCTGGGGCTCCCCAGTGTTCACTGTGTGGGGCGGGGCCGGTGCTTGTCACCCAGGGGGACACCTGGGGCTCCCCAGTGTTCACTGTGTGGGGCGGGGCTGGTGCTTGTCACCCTGGGGGACACCTGGGGCTAACCAGTGTTCACTGTTTGGGGCGGGGCCGGTGCTTGTCACCCTGGGGGACACCTGGGGGCTCCCCAGTGTTCACTGTGTGGGGCGGGGCCGGTGCTTGTCACCCTGGGGGACACCTGGGGCTCCCCAGTGTTCACAGTGTGAGGCGGGTCTGGTGCTTGTCACCCTGGGGGACACCTGGGGCTCCCCAGTGTTCACTGTGTGGGGCGGGGCTGGTGCTTGTCACCCTGGGGGACACCTGGGGCTCCCCAGTGTTCACTGTGTGGGGCGGGGCTGGTGCTTGTCACCCTGGGGGACACCTGGGGCTCCCCAGTGTTCACTGTGTGGGGCGGGGCTGGTGCTTGTCACCCTGGGGGACACCTGGGGCTCCCCGGTGTGGGGCGGGGCTGGTGCTTGTCACCCTGGGGGACACCTGGGGGCTCCCCAGTGTTCACTGTGTGAGGCGGGGCTGGTGCTTGTCACCCTGGGGGACACCTGGGGCTCCCCGGTGTTCACTGTGTGGGGCGGGGCTGGTGCTTGTCACCCTGGGGGACACCAGGGGCTCCCCAGTGTTCACTGTGTGGGGTGGGGCTGGTGCCTCTCACACCTGGGAGACACCTGGGGCTCCTGTGATTATTGGCTGCGAGGCACATTAGTTTCCGCTGATAAGTGACATTAATTAAGACAACCATTTTCGCAATTAATCCTTACCGGATACTCCGGGGCGTTCCGATACCATGATCGTCAACGCCCCTAAGTAGAAACACAACACCTGCTTCACCCTTCTCACTCACCCAGCACGCGCTGCTTCACCCGTCCCGCTCACCCAACACACGCTGTTTCACCCGTCCCACTCACCCAACACACGCTGCTTCACCCGTCCCACTCACCCAACACACGCTGATTCACCCGTCCCACTAACCCAACACACGCTGTTTCACCCGTCCCACTCACCCAACACACGCTGTTTCACCCGTCCCACTCACCCAACACACGCTGTTTCACCCGTCCCACTCACCCAACACACGCTGCTTCACCCGTCCCACTCACCCAACACACGCTGATTCACCCGTCCCACTCACCCAACACACGCTGCTTCACCCGTCCCGCTCACCCATCACACGCCGTTTCACCCGTCCCACTCACCCAACACACACTGCTTCACCCGTCTGTAACACGAGGGGGGGGGGGGGGCGTTCTCGTAAGATCCTTCCTGCTTTTTCTCCCTCTACCCGTATTCTTACTTTAGTTCTCTACCAAGGAACCCCAAAACTTTCACTTGAGCCGACCCCACGCCACGTGGTCTCAAGACGATTACCGACTTGAGAGTCTACAACCCGCATGACGTGACGTAGACTACTAGCAAAACCCTAGGGTCGCCTTTACGCTGCCACCACCAGACCAGTAACACTGAGCAATGATCGAGGTCTGGATCGATCATGCTAATTAATCAACCTTGTGGCTTGATCCCCACTAGTAACTTATGACTTTGGCTCTTAGTGTGGAATTAATTAAAAATCAACGGTAAAGATGACTTCCGATTTGGTGTTAGAATCGGCGCCCAATTCAACTCTGCCTCGTGGGGACCACGTGACAAGGACCAACTCACATAAATAGAACACACATGGAAATTAATAAAAATACAAATTACTAACTAATTAATTTATTAAAAGAAAAACTAAAACAAAATCTAAAGATGTGCACTCCCTATCAATTTAACACTCCCTACTTGGCAATGAATTAACTATCCCTACAATTAACAATAGCAACTATACCTCTATGTTGACCAGCTTGGGTGGAGTGCTGGTCTTGGGGGGAGAGGTGAGATGGTTGACCTCCCCCAGTTGATCTCGATCCCACACTGATCTCTCCTCGTCTGGTCTTCCCCAGGCTAGAGCATTGTATCCTTCTGCATAGTCTAAGTTTTACCAAGTTACTAGCCAGGCTTAAGTTTAACAATTAAACTCTGTTGCACTGAATTGATCCAGATTGGTTGAAATATTGTACTGAAGTTAAATTACACAGGCATCTTAAGGAAGAGCTATTCCCGATCCCCAAAATGGCTATTTGACCTTTGAGAATTACTGAATGTGGAAACTGTTGACCTATGACCGCCAGGTCACTCCGCAATAAATAGTAGTCCTGATTCGTGACGTCACTGATGGTGACTGAACTCAATATCCTAATAATTAGAATACTCTTGATATTATAAACAGTATTATTATACAATACAATTTGAATGCAAAATGAATAAAGGCTAATTTCTCTAAATAAGTGAATACTATAGAATGGTTCATTATACGAAACTATGAACAAAGACGTCAGCCATTTTGTGACTCAGACTTGCTAACCCCCCGAGGAATGCGCGTTGTGAGGTCAGGTCCCTACACGACTTCTGGAACCTTCTAGATAATTCTTACAACAAGCCTAGTTTGTTACAACCGCCCCCCCCCCCCCCCCGCACAAGCACTTAGTAAACCTTGTTATTTTGTTAAAAATAACGAGGTTTAGTATCCAAATCAACTCATGCCACAAACAAAAGCTAACCTAACTAAGAAAATTTGACAATTATTTGAGTGTCCAACATCTTCATCATCAACATGTGTAACTTCATAAATTTCTCAGCTGTCAACTGACAGCAATCCTCCAACATCAGGAAACATACATCCGACTCTTACTGACATAGCTAAATAACATGTCCCTACTCCTAACAGCAGACTAGCTATTAAAAACTCTTGGCTCTTCACTAGCCAAGTTCATGTGTCCTCTAGAGCCGGCCACACCGTGCTCTGCCATGAAACATAAGTTATATCTTCAGACTGAACTTTCAGTCATCCGGGAGCGTACTACGGAACTATCAAGCTCACATCCGTGTACTGACCACTCCCCACTCAATGTCAACCTTGACATGCTAAGGAACACACCTAACGTTTATTACATGTATCTAAAACATATGCAAAAAAAATTCTCCTATAACTATATCACAGGTTTCAGCTGACTGTACAGCCAAGTGTTCGCACTCACTGTAAGAGTGTCAATGTTTATATTGGTCCGCTTCTCCGGTGTTCAAACATTCTGAAAAAGATAGCACACAACACAATTTTCCATAACCGTTTGTTCTGGGCTTAGACAATTACACAGGGGCTTCGATTTTAATCAATGACCAATATATAGAGTAAATTTTCATATATCATTATACCAGAATAGTTATTTTAAATCTGTTTTTCAACATTTATAAAGTATTGTGATTCTAAATTTGTTTTCAACATTTAAACAAAAGTGTCCAGATATTCTTTACACAGATGTTCAGAGCCAACTTTATCGTTTGTATCAATTGTTCATATTGAGTAATCTAGAGAAAAAAAATCGATGCTGCTGGACGCTGAATGTAGTCGCTGACGATGTCGATCTTTCTTCTTCCCATGTTAGACATCAATACCTGGTCCTCTTGTACTCCCATCCGGTACTCTTGAATGACGACAGAGTGTAGTAGAGCTGAGTGCCAAGTGACAGCTGTAGAATACTGTTACTTCGGCCATTAATCTTGCTCCCGACAGTCCACACGCCTTCATATCAATCACAGTTCACACGGCAGTCTTGATGTTAAACTTGACGGCGCAGATGACCACAGCAGAGCAGGACTGGATGTACCAACGGTGTCTCTTAGCAGGAGTGGTGTCAGAGGGTCGTGGTGTAGGGTCGTTGCTTGTTTGCAGAACAGGTGAATCTCGTCTTCCATCATTGCTCACGACATCTCAGGCGTTTCTTGATGTCACCAGGTTACTAGGCCGTAAACACCAACTGTGTATACCCTCGTACCGCCGACTTTAGGCCAAAGGAGACAATTTTGTGACCTTTTATTGGCGAGTCCCGGTACTCTGTAGGGAAACCGTGCCTTCCCCCTGTGACCGCCTTAGTTCCGCTTTCTTGTTGCTTCAGATGACGTAATCATTAATCTTCCGGCGAAATTCTTGAGTACTGCTATGTGCTTTCCATTTCTTGACCTCTCCTCCAACACTGCTGGAATGACTGCAGTCTTGATGACGCAGCAGGTGGGTAGTGGTGATCTCGAGACAGCTACCCCGGCGTTGTATGGCACCTCCGGTGACTGCTATAATGTGGACAGCTCACTGGCCCTGACAACCTCGTTAGTGACGTGAGGCGTCGGCCGGGTGACTCTTGGATAGTTACTCATCCCCAAAGTAACTGATGTATGGGTTACTGGGTCTGGTGGGGGGAGGGCTTTGTGTAACGTGCCTCCCTCCTTGGTCTTTACAGACAAGGGTTCACGTGTGGCTGGAACAACTGGGTCGGTGTACCAATCAGACCTGGGAACAGACAGACACAACACAGCGGAAGCATAGATATACTCTGGGTTTGGTAGAGGTGGAACCCCAGAGCACGATAAAAGCTGCTACCCGAGTCAAGTATAGACATAGTACATCTCATTGCCTTTACAGGAAAATCTAATGAATACTAAATTATACTAACCAAGGAAGTTACTTTACTGTATAGCGCGAGATCTCGTTACCATAGGGTGGCGAGACTGCACATGACTACTGATGAGCGATGACAGAGGGTCATCCTCGTCCTCTGACTCGTCGGTGAAGCCATGAGTCAGCACTGCTGAGTCAGGAACTAGACCCGCTGAAGGCAGTTCTAATTCCTCTCTAGCATGATAATGTTTCAATTTATTTACATGAATTGTCCTTTCCACCTGGTCCTCGAATACTCCCTTTATAACAAGATTAACCGGCCCCGCCCTTTTAATTACTCTATATGGTCCTCGCCACCTCGGAGCTAGTTTCCTACTCTGATTGGCGGGCGCAGCCTCATTCACTTTCAATACGAGGCTTCCTTCCTTCAACTCAAGAGGGCGCACTTTCTTGTCATAAAAATGAGCATACCGAGTCCGTGCCTTCTTGGACGCTTCAGCTGCAATACTCCATGCATTTCTCATTTTCCCAAGGACCTCTAAAGGATAGTCCTCCCCGTATGCAACATTATGTCTGTTAAGCAGACCTGACGGGAAATTGCATGAATTACCAGTAAACAAATGAAGTGGTTGGTGTTAATTGATTGGTGGATGGCAGTATTCAAGGCGAACTGAACATAGGGTAGGTGTTCATCCCAGGTGTTTGAGTCATGTTCAGCAAGGATTGCAAGCATATCCTTGACTGAACGATTAGTCCGTTCCGTCATTCCGTTTGCTTGTGGGTGGAAGGCTGTTGTAAAAGCCGAAGTTGTCTCTAAAATCTTACAAACTTCTCTAAATATATTCCCATTGAATTCTTGACCCCGGTCAGAGACTAAAACTTTAGGAGGTCCGAATACAGTAACGAACCTATGCAAGAACGCATCTGCAACCGTACGAGAATCCTTCTGAGGTAATGCAACTAGTGTAGTGTACCTAGACAAATGGTCAACTAGCACCAACACGTATCTGTTTCCTGAATGACTGTGATGTAAATCAATCAAATCGGCCCCCACACGATCTAAAGGCTCACGAATTTCAGGCAATTCCTGAAGTGGGGCTTGTACCTTAAGGGTACCTCTCCTCCTCTGGCAACGATTGCAAGACTTCACGAAATTGATTACTTCAGAAAGTAATCCTGGGAAATAAAATAGAAATTTTGCTTTTAAGTGGGTTTTAAAGACCCGCGGATGCCCTGCAATTTTAGAAGCATGCGCAAGCTTTAACGCTGATGACCGCAACGCGTCCGGAATAACTAGCTGAAATACTGCCCTATCACTCTGGCTGTTAACATAATACAGGACGCCCTGTTTCATTTCAAAATCATGAATAGGTAAATTCTTTTTCTTTTTCGGGTATTTTCCTCCCTCTAAATACTCAATAATTTCTTTCCATCTAGGCTCGCTCATCTGGTACTCTCTCATTTTATCCGATGGAATGGTTTCAATATTTTCATTAACTTGAACTGCCGCTATGTTCCTACTTAGGGTATCTGGCACAACATGTGCTGGACCAGGCTTGTACAAGATCTGGAATGAGTGGGCCGAAAGTTCGTGAGACCAGCGTGACATTCGTGGGCATTTTGTTCGCTTTTTAAATATGTGTGTCAACGCTCGATGGTCTGTGTAGATTACAAAGTGCCGCTGAAATAGGTAAGGCTTGAAATACCTAACTGATTCTACTACTGCCAGTGCCTCCCGATCCGTAGCTGAATAACGAACTTCAGGTCCTTTGACCTTCCTACTGAAATAGGCTACTGGATGGGGTAAATTATCCGCATCTCGCTGAATTAAGCACCCACCAATAGCTATACCGCTGGCGTCAGTGTGCACCTCCCATTCTTTCTCGAAATCAGGAATAGCCAATACCGGTGTCGTGATTAGTTGGTCCTTCAGTTTGCGATAGGCCTCGTCATGCTCAGATTTCCATACAAACTTCGCATTTTTCTTTGTCAGATCAGTCAGGGGTGCTGAAATGCCAGCGAAACCTTCAATATGACGACGAAAATATCCGGCCGCCCCCAAAAACCTACGCACGTCCTTTGCTGTCCTTGGAGTGGGCATGTCAGCAATGGCGGGGCAAGAATCTGGGTCAGGTCGGATACTGTCTGGGCACACCTGGAACCCCAGAAATTTGAATTTCTGAGCCTCCAGGGTGCTTTTCTGAACGTTAAGCTTGAACCCTGCCTGATCTAACAATTTCAAAGTCTCAGTCAAGTCCCGTAGGTGTTCCTCAGACGTCCTGGAATATATCACATCATCCAGGTACGCTAAAGAATGCCTACCCAGTACCGGACTAAGGATGAAGTTGATGGCCCTCTGAAACGACGAAGGCGCTGTCTTCAAACCAAACGGCATCCTACGGAATTGATAAGTGTGCCTACCATCCGAGAATGCTGTTTTTTCCCTATCCTGTTCTGCCACCGGAATCGCCCAATACGCCGATTTCGCGTCAAGAGTTGAGAAATACTTAGCAGCACCAAATTGATCTATTATCTCCTGTATTCGGGGCAACGGATACACATCCCCCTTAGTTAATTCGTTCACCTTCCGGTAGTCAACACAGAAACGATAACTACCGTCCGGTTTCCGAACTAGCACAACAGGAGAGAGCCACGGTGACGTACTAGGCTCTATTACGCCCTGTCTCAACATTTTCTGGCACTCCTCCCTGATAACGTTCTTTGATCCTGATGCTGCGGCTAATCCTCAGATTAGGAACTAATCCTCAGATCCTGAGGCTGTTGTGTTATGATCACTGTACATCTTCTGCGTTGCTCTATCTCTAACTATTTTCTTAATCTGTGTTAGACTCTGTGGTATGTAAATGTCTCCATTCCACCTCTTAGTTGAACGATTAAAGCTTCGTCTACAATGCCATTGTCTGGAATTCCTACATAACTTGGCACCCAATTGATAAGTATATAACGACCTTGACGTTTGAGTGTCAGATGAATGTTGCCACGTAAATGTTCTTGTTGCAAAGTTTCAGTGGCAGTTCTCGAACTGTATGTACGAGAGATGGGGATAAAATAGGAAAAAAGGGGGGAGAGAGAAGGCGAGGGGAGAGAAGAATGGAAAGGGCTCAGAGGAGGAGAAGAGGTGGATGCTGTGGGAGAAAGGTGAAGACAAGAGGAGAGGGGAAGAGACGAGGAGAGGGGAAAAGACGAGGAGAGAGGAAGGGAAGAGGAAAGGGGAAGAGACGAGGAGAGGGGAAAAGAGGGAGATAGGAAAAAGAGAGATTAGTGAGACGAGAGGGAGAGAGACTCGGGCACAGTCGGGTTCCTTATCTAGCTGCCTATCCATAGAGTGATCCACCTTCCTGCAGTACATAACGTGATAGTGATGTGGACCCATTCTAATGTACCCACCGTGCTAGTAGGTAAGAAAGCCTTCCACAGTAGTGACTCAGATTTTGCACTGTGGAGAAATGCCAAACAGACCACTGGAACATTATCTAACACAGTGCACAGTTACATCCACAACAGACCACTGGAACATTATCTAACACAGTGCACAGTTACAGCCACAACAGACCACTGGGACATTATCTAACACAGTGCACAGTTACATCCACAACAGACCACTGGAACATTATCTAACACAGTGCACAGTTACAGCCACAACAGACCACTGGAACATTATCTAACACAGTGCACAGTTACAGCCACAACAGACCACTGGAACATTATCTAACACAGTGCACAGTTACAGTCACAACAGACCACTGGAACATTATCTAACACAGTGCACAGTTACCAACCCATTAAGATTTCAACTTAGATTCAACAGAGCAGAAGAAGTTGTTAAACACATATGGCAAAATCTTACTGAGGCGACCATACGAGTAATAAATACTCATACTCCGCCCAAGTAAAACAGAAACAAGCAACACTTAGTGGGCCAGCCAGAGACTTAGGGTCCGCCCAGTGGGCCAGCCAGAGACTTAGGGCCCGCCCAGTGGGCCAGCCAGAGGCTTAGGGCCCGCCCAGTGGGCCAGCCAGAGGCTTAGGGCCCGCCCAGTGGGCCAGCCAGAAGCTTAGGGCCCGCCCAGTGGGCCAGCCAGAGACTTAGGGCCCGCCCAGTGGGCCAGCCAGAGGCTTAGGGCCCGCCCAGTGGGCCAGCCAGAGGCTTAGGGCCCGCCCAGTGGGCCAGCCAGAGACTTAGGGCCCGCCCAGTGGGCCAGCCAGAGGCTTAGGGCCCGCCCAGTGGGCCAGCCAGAGACTTAGGGCCCGCCCAGTGGGCCAGCCAGAGGCTTAGGGCCCGCCCAGTGGGCCAGCCAGAGACTTAGGGCCCGCCCAGTGGGCCAGCCAGAGGCTTAGGGCCCGCCCAGTGGGCCAGCCAGAGGCTTAGGGCCCGCCCAGTGGGCCAGCCAGAGGCTTAGGGCCCGCCCAGTGCGCCAGCCAGAAGCTTAGGGCCCGCCCAGTGGGCCAGCCAGAGGCTTAGGGCCCGCCCAGTGGGCCAGCCAGAGGCTTAGGGCCCGCCCAGTGGGCCAGCCAGAGACTTAGGGCCCGCCCAGTGGGCCAGCCAGAGGCTTAGGGCCCGCCCAGTGGGCCAGCCAGAGACTTAGGGCCCGCCCAGTGGGCCAGCCAGAGGCTTAGGGCCCGCCCAGTGGGCCAGCCAGAGGCTTAGGGCCCGCCCAGTGGGCCAGCCAGAGGCTTAGGGCCCGCCCAGTGCGCCAGCCAGAAGCTTAGGGCCCGCCCAGTGGGCCAGCCAGAGGCTTAGGGCCCGCCCAGTGGGCCAGCCAGAGGCTTAGGGCCCGCCCAGTGGGCCAGCCAGAGACTTAGGGCCCGCCCAGTGGGCCAGCCAGAGGCTTAGGGCCCGCCCAGTGGGCCAGCCAGAGACTTAGGGCCCGCCCAGTGGGCCAGCCAGAGGCTTAGGGCCCGCCCAGTGGGCCAGCCAGAGGCTTAGGGCCCGCCCAGTGGGCCAGCCAGAGGCTTAGGGCCCGCCCAGTGCGCCAGCCAGAAGCTTAGGGCCCGCCCAGTGGGCCAGCCAGAGGCTTAGGGCCCGCCCAGTGGGCCAGCCAGAGGCTTAGGGCCCGCCCAGTGGGCCAGCCAGAGACTTAGGGCCCGCCCAGTGGGCCAGCCAGAGGCTTAGGGCCCGCCCAGTGGGCCAGCCAGAGGCTTAGGGCCCGCCCAGTGGGCCAGCCAGAGACTTAGGGCCCGCCCAGTGGGCCAGCCAGAGGCTTAGGGCCCGCCCAGTGGGCCAGCCAGAGACTTAGGGCCCGCCCAGTGGGCCAGCCAGAGGCTTAGGGCCCGCCCAGTGGGCCAGCCAGAGACTTAGGGCCCGCCCAGTGGGCCAGCCAGAGGCTTAGGGCCCGCCCAGTGGGCCAGCCAGAGACTTAGGGCCCGCCCAGTGGGCCAGCCAGAGGCTTAGGGCCCGCCCAGTGGGCCAGCCAGAGGCTTAGGGCCAGCCCAGTGGGCCAGCCAGAGGCTTAGGGCCCGCCCAGTGCGCCAGCCAGAAGCTTAGGGCCCGCCCAGTGGGCCAGCCAGAGGCTTAGGGCCCGCCCAGTGGGCCAGCCAGAGGCTTAGGGCCCGCCCAGTGGGCCAGCCAGAGGCTTAGGGCCCGCCCAGTGGGCCAGCCAGAGACTTAGGGCCCGCCCAGTGGGCCAGCCAGAGGCTTAGGGCCCGCCCAGTGGGCCAGCCAGAGACTTAGGGCCCGCCCAGTGGGCCAGCCAGAGGCTTAGGGCCCGCCCAGTGGGCCAGCCAGAGGCTTAGGGCCCGCCCAGTGGGCCAGCCAGAGACTTAGGGCCCGCCCAGTGGGCCAGCCAGAGGCTTAGGGCCCGCCCAGTGGGCCAGCCAGAGACTTAGGGACCGCGCAGGAATATTATCCCTGCAAAAAAAAAAAAAAAAAAAACATTCACACACTCCTTTAGTTACGGAACAGTTATCCAGGAGCACCCTAACACAGGTACTGTATTGTGTAACAAGAACTACGACATTCCAGCAGTAACGACAACACAAGAATAATGACACGAGCATTAGTCAACGACCAATCATGGAGGACATGAGCACAACTGTGGCTGGGGAGACAAGCGTCAGAGAAAACATTATTGGCTGATTAAGAACATTACAATTAAGGAAACTACAAAAGTTTCGAATTGCCCCATAAAAGCAGCTCCTGTTTGTTGTTGTTGTTGTTGTTCAGCTACTTGGAACAAAAGTTCCAAGTAGCACGGGCTATGGTGAGCCCGTAAGGAACTTAGCTCCTCTTTATATTCGCCATTGTAGCAACTGCCTTTAATCTTCTTACATTACTGCATAATGTATGGGTTAGATTCTTCAAAGTGTATGGAGTGATTATTATATATAATGTAAGTTTTACAATATTTATAGTGAATTATGTGTTTTTGTTAGTGTTAGTGATCTTATTGTTAGTGAAGGTCACGTCTTAGTGAAGGTCACGTCTTAGTGAAGGTCACGTCTTAGTGAAGGTCACGTCTTAGTGAAGGTCACGTCTTAGTGTTAGTGAAGGTCACGTCTTAGTGTTAGTGAAGGTCACGTCTTAGTGAAGGTCACGTCTTAGTGTTAGTGAAGGTCACGTCTTAGTGTTAGTGAAGGTCACGTCTTAGTGTTAGTGAAGGTCACGTCTTAGTGTTAGTGAAGGTCATGTCTTATTGTTAGTGAAGGTCACGTCTTATTGTTAGTGAAGGTCACGTCTTATTGTTAGTGAAGGTCACGTCTTATTGTTAGTGAAGGTCACGTCTTACTGTTAGTGCAAAAGATGACTTCAACAGAGGATGAATGTGGGCTTACCTCGCCATTGGAATGTTATCTTTCCGTGTTGCCTGAGTGATCCCTGGTACACGGAGCAGGACACGGAGACCAACACTGGCCGGTAACGTACTGCGTAGTGGAGAGATAAAGAGTGGCGGTGGTGGTGGCAACAGCCTCCCGCCTCGACCACTTCCAGCTGCACACTGAGGTGACTCCAGGCGCGTTCCTGCCACACGCAACCCGGCCGTAAGTATCGCCATTATCCCCCCCCCTCCCCCCCCCTGTCCCTCCAGGCGCGTTCCTGCCCCACGCAACCCGGCCGTAAGTATCGCCATTATCCCCCCCCTCCCCCCCCCTGTCCCTCCAGGCGCGTTCCTGCCCCACGCAACCCGGCCGTAAGTAACACCATCACTCCCCCCCTCCCCCCCCTGTCCCTCCAGGCGCGTTCCTGCCCCACTCAACCCGGCCGTAACACCATCACTACCCCCCCTCCCCCCCCTGTCCCTCCAGGCGCGTTCCTGCCCCACTCAACCCGGCCGTAAGCATCACTATCACTAGCTCCCCCCATCCCCCCTCCACCCCCCCCCGTCCCTCCAGGACCGTTCCTGCCCCACTCAACCCGGCCGTAAGTATCGCTATTAAACTGTCCCTCCAGGCGCGTTCCTGCCCCACGCAACCCGGCCGTAAGTAACACCATCACTCCCCCCCCCCTGTCCCTCCAAGCGCGTTCCTGCCCCACTCAACCCGGCCGTAACACCATCACTACCCCCCCCCCCCCCGTCCCTCCAGGACCGTTCCTGCCCCACTCAACCCGGCCGTAACACCATCACTCCCCCCTCCCCCCCAACCCCGTCCCTCCAACCGCAAGTAACACCAACACCCCCGACACCGTCCCTCCAGGCTAGAGGTTAGTCATATAATAGTGTTAGCCAGTAACCGGGTTCTCTCTATTCAAACTTTCTATGGGCCCTTAGTGCCTCTTCTTACCAGATCCAACCCCGAGTCATAGGTAAGTTATTAGGAACAGAGCAGTAATAGTCAGTCCAAAGGGAATGGGGTAAACACTAAACAAAACCTTTATCATGTGTAATTCTTAACTATATACACATATTACATATGTACAACATGTAACACTTTATGTGTCACTTTCACACATGCCACTACTAAAGAACTGATCTTCTATCCCAGCGAGTCCACTAATATCATCTATTGTACAACACTCAAAGTATCTTCCGTGAGCCTTTCTTCTTCAGTACTCAGGCCGGCGAGTCCACATTTCTCAGTACATCATGGGTCAGTCCTCCACACTATCATCAGTGTCAAAACACCACTTCGACTCCCCAGCAATACTCTGGCTGGCTTCCCCTAAAGACTTCACCATAACAAGACTTAACTTAGGGGACAGTTAGAAGTTAATTCCATCTAGTAACACAACTAGGCCAGGTCCGTCGGTCTAATCACCAATATTTCACTGGTTATCACAGACAATTCACTGTCTCCACAGACTCGGCCCAGGTGATCCCACTGGAACAAGTCTAACGTTCAGGACTGCCCTGGGTGAACTGACGCTTGTCAACCAAGGTACCCTCCACATCACTTCTGAGGAGTAAAATTTGTATAGTAAGAAAGAAACTACACAGATGTCAGTAAGATCACAGCCTTCCACCGGGGAACATAAAATGTGGACGGGTGCGCTCAACAGATGGCGCTGACATCGTCACAATAATGCACCTATACCCATCTCATGGGTGGTGGTGGAAAGGGTTACAGAAGCACATAATGGGTTCAGGAACTGAACCCCATAGTTCGTTTAGCTAAGGAAGTAACAATATTGTGAAGCTAGTCACACAATTTTTGTATTACACACATACACATATATATACATACATGTATACTAAAATGCAAAAGGAATAGCGATAATTATTAATTAGTTACATTATTATTATATCAATTATTATAATAATTATTATTATAATAATTGTTGTATTTAATAATTATCACTCTTCCTTCTGCTTGGTCTTGAAGGATACCGGCCTCGAGTGAAAGAGGGCTGTGACGGTCTCTGTCTGGAACCCGTAGATGTGGGACTGAGACGTCGACCTCCTGGGGGTCGTGCGGCCCAGGGGCCAGATTCACGAAGGTACTTACGAAGGTTTTTCTTCTTAGCTACGAATGTTTTCCTTCTTAGCGCCTTCGTGGCGGCTACGTCAGTATTCAGGTAGCTACACTAAGTCGTAAAACCTTCGTAAGTTTGGTCCGGCATCTAAGTGTGGTGTCGACCACTCGAAGCTTTACGTAAACTGGATATAACTCAATTTTTCTCTACTACATAACACTGGGATCGATTTTAAGATTTTGGAACATGAACAAAATATTATAGCTGGTGAATCTCGTGAAGAGGAGTAATTCGTGTTAGTTATATATGCATTCTCTGCTTGAAACTTAAAGTAAATATGTCTTTTATGATAGTAGAATTAGTTTTATAATAGCAAGATATTATACCCGTAGTTATTAAGTAAATAAACACTGGTGAACATGAAATATGAGAGAAGGTGATGAGACCTGCCTGATGGGATCATTTATTATCACCAAATGCCCCTGTTCACCTAGTAGTAAGGGTGTACCTTAGCTATACATACCCATTTCTAATTTATTTAATTTGGTTTTATTTTGAAATTAAATCTGGGTGAGACATAAAATAAAAATATGCTGCACAAATGATGTTAGGTAAAGAGAAGAGTAAAAATGTCAAAAACGTTATTCATTGAATACTTAAAGCTATAATTATGACTATATAGATTATTAAAAAAGAGAGAGGGAAGTAGGGGTCCAAGACCTCTTCCTGTTATACAATTTGGGTGTGGAACAAGTAATTATCAAAAGAAGGCACCATGCCGGGAAGGCTATGTAGCAGAAAGACAGTGAGGTGAGGCAGCTACTTATTTGAGAAATGCTTATTTTATTTACCTTATAAGCTGAGGTAACTGATTTTATTTGAGGAATACTCAGCTGATTCCTCTACATTTAGCATGGAACAAATTTGTGTCCAAGACCTCTTCCTGTTACACAATTTGGCTGTGTGTAACCAAACTAGAAGTGCTCTACAAACCAAGGGACCCAGAATGTGGAATGACCTCCCGAATCATGTCAAAGGCTGTACCTGTCTCAACCAGTTTAAGAGTAAAACCAAGTACTGCCTAATTAACTCCATGTAACCTAACTTACCTCCTAAATGTCAACCCATGTTTTGCTATTTTTTAAACAATGCTGTTCACCAACGTGTACAATTGCTGATTTCTGCTATGTTACCCCCCCCCCCCTTTTTTATTCCTTCTTTCAACACAATTTATACCTAATCCCTATTACTATTAAGTTTTAGTGTAAGTGTTTTTTCCCCCACACCTTGCCCGAAATGCTAATGAGTTTTAGTGGCTTTAGGTATTGTATATACTAGCTCTGTCTATAAATCCAACATTATGTTTGTAAATCAACTGTATGTACTTTTCCTGAATACAATTTATTTATTATTATTTATTTATTAATCAGTAAATAAGTGTTAAAAGAAGGCACCAAGCTGGGAAGGCTATGTAGCACCATTGTGTGTAACAATAAACCAATTTTTTTTAAACAAATAATGCACCTGTATGGTAAAACAAATCCTGTCAGCTGTAAAAATATTGATGCCGTTATTTAAATAAAAATATAATGAAAGAAATATTACTGGTTTATTTTTATCCTATTTTTTTGTACTGTACAGTATATCCAAGGAAGTGAAAAATTGAGACATAATGCACAATTTAATGAATGATTCAAAAATTATTAGCATGGATTACCACTTCAAAAGAAATATGACTATTACATATCAACATGAGATCTTAATGATCCATGGTTATCAAGATTTAATAAGGATAATACAGTACTTGTAATAATACAAACTGTAATTTAAAATCTTTATTACTGATTTTTTTATTAAGAAGATTAGGTATACACAACAATGTGCTGCTACCCTATTCTATATGGAATATTACAGTGTAGATAAAAAAAACTAGCTATAAGTTTATCTATTACTCCCATCTCACAGGATGGTTAGACATACATGGAATCAAGGTACAAAATACCAGCCTCAATACAAAAAACAAATCAACTCTGACTAAACAACTCTTCACGATTTTCACAAGAGATAAGCACTGAATCATGGAAACATTATATTATTATTACTCTTACCAGTTTCTACAAGACTCCTCTCAAACAATGTATTTTTGAACATGTTTAGGTATACACAACAATGTGCTGCTTCTCTATTCTGTATGAAGGACCACACAATGTAGATCAAAAACCAGCTACAAGCTCATCCAACATCCTCACCTCCCAGGATGGCCAGTCATACATGGAATCAGGAGAGAACAAAATACTTAAGGCTGATCTATTAGCCTCCACTGGCAAAATCTGGGTGCAGCACAAGAATATCTTCAAATATTCCTGAGTGTATGAAGTAATTACAGAGTTCAAAGTACCTCATACCATTTGGTATGAAGTCACTGATAACAGGGCAATCACAGATATAGTGTAGGAGAGTATGTTCTCTCAAGTAGGACTGAAAACAGATGTTTTTTCCACCAAGAGGGTTATAAACTCATGGAACCGCTTACCCGCTGAACCCGTTAATGCCAAATTCCACCTAAAAAATATCATTAAGGCAATTGGCGGGCCCTTTAACAAGCCGCCGGCTTTCTGTCCTCTTCGAGGCCACTAGATAGTTAGTGGCCCTTGGGTAAATTCAGAAAATATATACAATAATGGTCAGCGCATCTTCCGAGCAACAAGGACAGCTACACATTATCTCTTAGAATTACGTAGGTAAACAACAAATGTAACACATTTGTTTACTACAATGTCGGTGCTGGCTGTAGAAGTTGAAAAAACATAGTTTTACTTCGAAATATACTAATTTTATAAGAAAATTCGACGTAAATAGGAGGCAGTAGAGCTCCGATAAGCCAGTGCTAAATCTTCAATATGAAGAATGTTGCCTGCTCTCTGATTGGCCAGACGAAACAAAGTAGTGACCTCTATCGGCACGCAGGTGAACCAAGAAATATCTTCCTAAGTGGACCTACCTGAATCGCACCTAAGCATCTTCTTAGTGCATACTTAGGAACCTTCGTAGCAAACCTACTTACGAAGAAATACATGGAGCTTTGTGAATCTAAGTCCAGGCTCTGCTTCAGGAGGCTGGGGTCGATCTTGCCCTTAATGGGGCGGTTATTCTCCGGCTTCGACCATGGCGGTCTCCGAGTTTGGAGTCCCTAATACGCCTTTTTTCACCAACTTCGAGGTCAACTCCGGAGCTCACAGTACCTGCGACGGCGCTGGAACCAATCGTATTGGCGTTTGCCTTTCCATTGGAGACTTTCAGTGCCGTGGAGAGGGGGAACCTGCTGCATGGGTAACAGCTTCTCCTCCGTATCAACCTACCCTGGCTTTGCGCCTTGGAGAGGCCACTCCAGGCCGACAACCAGAGCGCAACTCCATAGTCTCCTGAGACTGATGGATGCCTATTACGGCTATACTAAAATACATATAAATATATAAATTTTCGTTCTATATCACGTGATTCAACAAGAGGCTCACAACAAAGTCACACAGTTACTAGTCTTGCTCCACACCCACCCAACTGGGCGGCAGCTTTCCAGTCATGTGTAAGCTGCACCTACAGTAAGCAATTTCAGTTTCTGGTAGTACATCATTATAAAAAAAGTACTTACACATTTCTTGGACACAATTGATGGTGTTATCTCTGAATTCTGCGATTTCCTGCATTCAGTTATTTATTGACAGACAGCGTGCGTGACTAGTTCTGTTGACAGAGTTTACATTTGGTTAAGTTTACATCACAAGATGGAGCAAACTCCCAGAGGCTAGAAGTCTACTTACCTTACTGGATGACCCATAGATGTGCGGTTCTTCCTGTACAAAAGAATGATGATGGGTGGAGGTACAGATGTGAATTTCACTTCCCCTCAAGTCAACTAGATTATACCTGAATTTACCTGAGAGCCAACAGAGGATGAATGTTGGCCTTCCTCGGCCTCGACGAGGACAGGAAGCCGGCGGTTTATCGAAAGTCCCCGCATTAACCTTGATAATCATTTCCAGTTGCGTTTTGAAATTCAACAATCTTGGCATTTATGGCTTCGGCGGGTAGGCAGTTCCATGGTTTATAACCGTGTGGGAGCAAAAGCCTCTCCTGTTCTCGGTCCCACAATGTGGCTTGTCCAGCTTAAAATTGTTGCTCCTTGTTTGTGTTACATCTGACCTTTTGACGAGATTGTCCGGATCAACATCCTCCAAATTGTTCAGTTTTTTATAGTGTCAATGAGATTCAGGGCCACCACAACCACACACAGCAGGTCCAGGGCCACCACAACCACACACAGCAGGTCCAGGGCCACCACAACCATACACAGCAGGTCCAGGACCACCACAACCATACACAGCAGGTCTAGGGCCACCACAACCACACACAGCAGGTCCAGGGCCACCACAACCACACACAGCAGGTCCAGGGCCACCACAACCACACACAGCAGGTCCAGGGCCACCACAACCACACACAGCAGGTCCAGGGCCACCACAACCACACACAGCAGGTCCAGGGCCACCACAACCACACACAGCAGGTCCAGGGCCACCACAACTACACACAGCAGGTCCAGGGCCACCACAACCACACACAGCAGGTCCAGGGCCACCACAACCACACACAGCAGGTCCAGGGCCACCACAACCACACACAGCAAGTCCAGGGCCACCACAACCACACACAGCAGGTCTAGGGCCACCACAACCATACACAGCAGGTCCAGGGCCACCACAACCACACACAGCAGGTCCAGGGCCACCACAACCATACACAACAGGTCCAGGGCCACCACAACCAAACACAGCAGGTCCAGGGCCACCACAACCACACACAGCAGGTCCAGGGCCACCACAACCATACACAACAGGTCCAGGGCCACCACAACCACACACAGCAGGTCCAGGGCCACCACAACCATACACAGCAGGTCCAGGGCCACCACAACCACACACAGCAGGTCCAGGGCCACCACAACCATACACAGCAGGTCCAGGGCCCACCACAACCATACACAGCAGGTCCAAGGCCACCACAACCATACACAGCAGGTCCAGGGCCACCACAACCATACACAGCAGGTCCAGGGCCACCACAACCATACACATCAGGTCCAGGGCCACCACAATCATACACAGGAGGTCTAGGGCCACCACAACCATACACAGCAGGTCCAGGGCCACCACAACCACACACAGCAGGTCCAGGGCCACCACAACCATACACAGCAGGTCCAGGACCACCACAACCACACACAGCAGGTCTAGGACCACAACAACCACACACAACAGGTCTAGGGCCACCACAACCATACACATCAGGTCAGGCGCCACCACAACCATACACAGCAGGTCATGGGCCACCACAACCACACACAGCAGGTCCAGGGCCACCACAACCACACACAGCAGGTCCAGGGCCACCACAACCACACACAGCAGGTCCAGGGCCACCACAACCAAACACAGCAGATCAAGGGCCACCACAACCACACACAGCAGGTCCAGGGCCACCACAACCACACACAGCAGGTCCAGGGCCACCACAACCACACACAGCAGGTCCAGGGCCACCACAACCACACACAGCAGGTCTAGGACCACAACAACCACACACAACAGGTCTAGGGCCACCACAACCATACACATCAGGTCAGGCGCCACCACAACCACACACAGCAGGTCCAGGGCCACCACAACCACACACAGCAGGTCCAGGGCCACCACAACCACACACAGCAGGTCAAGGGCCACCACAACCATACACAGCAGGTCCAGGGCCACCACAACCATACACAGCAGGTCCAGGGCCACCACAACCATACACAGCAGGTCCAGGGCCACCACAACCATACACAGCAGGTCCAGGGCCACCACAACCACACACAGCAGGTCCAGGGCCACCACAACCATACACAGCAGGTCCAGGGCCACCACAACCAAACACAGCAGGTCCAGGGCCACCACAACCATACACAGCAGGTCCAGGGCCACCACAACCATACACAGCAGGTCCAGGGCCACCACAACCACACACAGCAGGTCCAGGGCCACCACAACCATACACAGCAGGTCCAGGGCCACCACAACCACACACAGCAGGTCCAGGGCCACCACAACCATACACAACAGGTCCAGGGCCACCATAACACCACACAGTAGGTCTAGGTCCACCACAACCATACACTGCTCTACCCAAAATATTGAATTTTGGACTTATGGATGAACTACTGTTACAAAGATGGATTACTGGCAGGCATTTTGAGTCTAATTAATGTCAGATCAATTTTATTTGAGCTGTGTTTTTAAGAGTGATTTTGACCTGGGATAACCCCAGGGATAACCCCAGGATAACCTCTGGGATAACCCAGGGATAACTCAGGGATAACCCCTGAGATATCCCCAGAATCTCTTGATGTAGGATGTTGATGGTGTGCAAATATCTATAACGGTATGGTATTATTAGTTTATATTAGTTGTATTTCAAATTGGTTTATCATGGTAATTTTATGATATACATTGTGCCAATATGTCTTGCCGCTCTAATGCCAAAACTCACTTTGCCTTTTCAATACATCATCTCTTATACTGTAATACATGGAATCACAGCATCTCCATAACCCCGGACAACATGGTTTCAGAACAGGGCGCTCTTGCCTGTCGCAGTTGCTGGACCACTATGATATGGCATTAGATGCTATGGAAGACAAACAAAACGCTGATGTAATTTACACAGATTTCGCAAAAGCTTTTGATAAATGTGACCATGGTGTTATTGCACATAAAATGCGTTCAAAAGGAATTACCAGGAAAATAGGCAGATGGATCTACAATTTCCTGACTAACAGAACCCAATGTGTAATAGTCAACAAAAAAAAATCCAGCCCATCAACCGTGAAGAGCTCAGTCCCCCAGGGTACTATGCTTGCTCCAGTACTTTTTCTCATCCTCATATCGGACATAGACTTGAACACAACCTATAGCACTGTATCATCCTTTGCAGATGACACTAGGATCTTCATGAGAGTTGGCAACATAGAGGACACAGCAAACCTCCAATCAGATGTAGATCAGGTCTTTCTATGGGCTACAGAAAATAATATGGTGTTTAACGAGGATAAGTTCCAGCTACGGACGAATTGAAATATCAAAACGGAAACCACGTACAAAACTCAGGCAAATCATAACAGAACGAAAAGGCAATGTAAAGGATCTGGGTGTACTCATGTCGGAAGACCTTACCTTTAAAGAACACAATAAAGTAGCCGTCACAACTGCAAGAAAAATGACAGGTTGGATAACAAGAACTTTTCACACTAGAGATGCTATACCGATGATGATACTTTTCAAAACGCTTGTGCTCTCTAGAGTGGAGTACTACTGCACAATGACAGCCCCTTTCAAAGCTAGAGAAATTGCTGACTTGGAGAGCGTGCAGAGATCATTTACTGCTAGAATCCACTCAGTAAAACATCTAAATTACTGGGACCGACTAAAGAGCCTAAATCTGTACTCCCTTGAGCGCAGGCGGGAGAGATACATAATAATTTACACGTGGAAAATAATTGAGGGGCTGGTCCCAAACCTGCACACAGAAATAACATCACATGAGACCAGAAGACATGGCAGGATGTGCAGAATACCCCCGTTGAAAAGCAGAGGTGCAACAGGTACTCTGAGAGAGAACTCTATGAACATCAGAGGCCCGAGACTGTTCAACACGCTTCCACTACACATAAGGGGCATAACTGGTCGACCCCTCACAGTGTTCAAGAGAGAACTGGATAAGCACCTACAAAGGATACCTGATCAACCAGGCTGTGACTCATACGTCAGGCTGCGAGCAGCCGAGTCTAACAGCCTGGTTGATCAGTCCAGCAACCAGGAGGCCTGGTCGACGACCGGGCCGCGGGGACGCTAAGCCCCGGAAGCACCTCAAGGTAACCTCAAGGTAAGGTATATAGCCCACTGTAGGTAGCCCGCTGTAGGTAGCCCGCTGTAGGTAGCCCGCTGTAGGTAGCCCCTGTAGATAGCCCGCTGTAGGTAGCCCGCTGTAGATAGCCCGCTGTAGGTAGCCCGCTGTAGGTAGCCCGCTGTAGATAGCCCGCTGTAGGTAGCCCCTGTAGATAGCCCGCTGTAGGTAGCCCCTGTAGATAGCCCGCTGTAGGTAGCCCCTGTAGATAGCCCGCTGTAGGTAGCCCCTGTAGATAGCCCGCTGTAGGTAGCCTGCTGTAGGTAGCCCACTGTAGGTAGCCCGCTGTAGGTAGCCCGCTGTAGGTAGCCCGCTGTAGATAGCCCGCTGTAGGTAGCCCCTGTAGATAGCCCGCTGTAGGTAGCCCGCTGTAGGTAGCCCGCTGTAGATAGCCCGCTGTAGGTAGCCCGCTGTAGATAGCCCGCTGTAGGTAGCCCCTGTAGATAGCCCGCTGTAGGTAGCCCCTGTAGATAGCCCGCTGTAGGTAGCCCGCTGTAGGTAGCCCGCTGTAGGTAGCCCGCTGTAGATAGCCCGCTGTAGGTAGCCCGCTGTAGGTAGCCCGCTGTAGATAGCCCGCTGTAGGTAGCCCGCTGTAGGTAGCCCGCTGTAGGTAGCCCGCTGTAGGTAGCCCGCTGTAGGTAGCCCGCTGTAGGTAGCCCGCTGTAGGTAGCCCGCTGTAGGTAGCCCGCTGTAGGTAGCCCGCTGTAGGTAGCCCGCTGTAGATAGCCCGCTGTAGGTAGCCCCTGTAGATAGCCCGCTGTAGGTAGCCCGCTGTAGGTAGCCCGCTGTAGATAGCCCGCTGTAGGTAGCCCCTGTAGATAGCAAGCTGTAGGTAGCCCGCTGTAGGTAGCCCGCTGTAGATAGCCCGCTGTAGGTAGCCCACTGTAGGTAGCCCGCTGTAGATAGCCCGCTGTAGGTAGCCCGCTGTAGGTAGCCCGCTGTAGGTAGCCCCTGTTGATAGCCCGCTGTAGGTAGCCCGCTGTAGGTAGCCCGCTATAGGTAGCCCGCTGTAGGTAGCCCGCTGTAGATAGCCCGCTGTAGGTAGCCCCTGTAGATAGCCCGCTGTAGGTAGCCCCTGTAGATAGCCCGCTGTAGGTAGCCCGCTGTAGATAGCCCGCTGTAGGAAGCCCGCTGTAGATAGCCCGGTGTAGGTAGCCCCTGTAGATAGCCCGCTGTAGGTAGCCCCTGTAGATAGCCCGCTGTAGGTAGCCCGCTGTAGGTACCCCGCTGTAGGTAGCCCCTGTAGATAGCCCGCTGTAGGTAGCCCGCTGTAGGTAGCCCCTGTAGATAGCCCGCTGTAGGTAGCCCCTGTAGGTAGCCCCTGTAGGTAGCCCGCTGTAGGTAGCCCCTGTAGATAGCCCGCTGTAGGTAGCCCGCTGTAGGTAGCCCGCTGTAGATAGCCCGCTGTAGGTAGCCCGCTGTAGGTAGCCCGCTGTAGGTAGCCCGCTGTAGGTAGCCCGCTGTAGATAGCCCGCTGTAGGTAGCCCCTGTAGATAGCCCGCTGTAGGTAGCCCGCTGTAGGTAGCCCGCTGTAGGTAGCCCGCTGTAGGTAGCCCGCTGTAGATAGCCCGCTGTAGGTAGCCCGCTGTAGATAGCCCGCTGTAGGTAGCCCCTGTAGATAGCCCGCTGTAGGTAGCCCGCTGTAGATAGCCCGCTGTAGGTAGCCCGCTGT
Source organism: Procambarus clarkii (assembly GCF_040958095.1). Lineage (NCBI taxonomy): Eukaryota > Metazoa > Arthropoda > Malacostraca > Decapoda > Cambaridae > Procambarus > Procambarus clarkii. The sequence continues at coordinate 17,685,471 of NC_091233.1, forward strand.
AGATAGTCCGGTGTAGGTACCCCTGTAGATTGCCCGCTGTAGGTAGCCCCTGTAGATAGCCCGCTGTAGGTAGCCCGCTGTAGGTACCCCGCTGTAGGTAGCCCCTGTAGATAGCCCGCTGTAGGTAGCCCGCTGTAGGTAGCCCCTGTAGATAGCCCGCTGTAGGTAGCCCCTGTAGGTAGCCCCTGTAGGTAGCCCGCTGTAGGAAGCCCCTGTAGATAGCCCGCTGTAGGTAGCCCCTGTAGATAGCCTGCTGTAGGTAGCCCCTGTAGGTAGCCCGCTGTAGGTAGCCCCTGTAGGTAGCCCCTGTAGGTAGCCCGCTGTAGGTAGCCCGCTGTAGGTAACCCACTGTAGATAGCCCGCAGTAGGTAGCCCGCTGTAGGTAGCCCGCTGTAGGTAACCCACTGTAGATAGCCCGCTGTTGGTAGCCCGCTGTAGATAGCCCGCTGTAGGTAGCCCCTGTAGATAGCCCGCTGTAGGTAGCCCGCTGTAGGTAGCCCGCTGTAGGTAGCCCGCTGTAGATAGCCCGCTGTAGGTAGCCCGCTGTAGATAGCCAGCTGTAGGTAGCCCCTGTAGATAGCCCGCTGTAGGTAGCCCGCTGTAGGTAGCCCGCTGTAGATAGCCCGGTGTAGGTAGCCCGCTGTAGGTAGCCCCTGTAGATAGCCCGCTGTAGGTAGCCCGCTGTAGGTACCCCGCTGTAGGTAGCCCCTGTAGATAGCCCGCTGTAGGTAGCCCCTGTAGATAGCCCGCTGTAGGTAGCCCCTGTAGGTAGCCCCTGTAGGTAGCCCGCTGTAGGTAGCCCCTGTAGATAGCCCGCTGTAGGTAGCCCCTGTAGATAGCCCGCTGTAGGTAGCCCCTGTAGGTAGCCCGCTGTAGGTAGCCCGCTGTAGGTAGCCCGCTGTAGGTAGCCCCTGTAGATTGCCCGCTGTAGGTAGCCCCTGTAGGTAGCCCCTGTAGGTAGCCCGCTGTAGGTAGCCCGCTGTAGGTAACCCACTGTAGATAGCCCGCTGTAGGTAGCCCGCTGTAGATAGCCCGCTGTAGGTAGCCCGCTGTAGGTAGCCCGCTGTAGATAGCCCGCTGTAGGTAGCCCGCTGTAGATAGCCAGCTGTAGGTAGCCCCTGTAGATAGCCCGCTGTAGGTAGCCCGCTGTAGGTAGCCCACTGTAGGTAGCCCCAGTAGATAGCCCGCTGTAGGTAGCCCGCTGTAGATAGCCCGCTGTAGGTAGCCCCTGTAGATAGCCCGCTGTAGGTAGCCCGCTGTAGGTAGCCCGCTGTAGGTAGCCCCTGTAGATAGCCCGCTGTAGGTAGCCCGCTTTAGGTAGCCCCTGTAGGTAGCCCCTGTAGGTAGCCCGCTGTAGGTAACCCGCTGTAGGTAACCCGCAGTAGGTAGCCCCTGTAGGTAGCCCGCTGTAGGTAGCCCACTGTAGGTAGCCCGCTGTAGGTAATCCGCAGTAGGTAGCCCCTGTAGGTAGCCCCTGTAGGTAGCCCCTGTAGGTAGCCCGCTGTAGGAAGCCCACTGTAGATAACCCGCTGTAGGTAGCCCACTGTAGGTAGCCCGCTGTAGGTAGCCCGCTATAGATAGCCCACTGTAGGTAGCCCACTGTAGGTAGCCCGCTGTAGGTAGCCCGCTGTAGGTAGCCCGCTGTTGATAGCCCACTGTAGGTAGCCCACTGTAGGTAGCCCGCTGTAGGTAGCCCGCTGTAGGTAGCCCGCTGTAGGTAGCCCGCTGTAGGTAGCCCGCTGTAGGTAGCCTGCTGTAAGTAGCCCGCTGTAGGTAGCCCACTGTAAGTAGCCCGCTGTAAATAGCCCGCTGAAGGTAGCCCGCTATAGATAGCAAAGTGAGCCAACCACAGTTGATAATTCCCTTTCCGGTCAATTCTCTCTTCTCTAAGAGCTGACTATCTATTCTGCTTTCAATCAGAGCAACAGGTTAGATTCTCTGGCCATCCAAATTGGTCTACCAGCATTTTTCTTTTATTATAAATATGGTTCTTTTATTTGTACGATTCCATTTATAATTACTTATTCGGATATTTATATGATAATTTCACACTATTATTCTGTAATTCATTTTTTTAAACTTGAAAAGATCTTTGCCAGTTGTATTAAGGATGGTCCTTTTTATTTTATTTACAAGTAAACATGTAAAAATTTAACTCAACTTGACTTTCTTACATTCATTTCAGATTATAACTTTTATACATGATGGATTATTTTTTATAGATAACAGTTTGGTTGATTTTATTACGTAATATTTGAGAGATGATTTTCAACACATGAGAAATATGGCATTTGGAAGACCGGTCTTACCCGAGATATATATATAAATAGATATTTTGGTTAACTCTGATGTTGCATCAGGAGTCCAACATTGAAGTGTGTCATAATGTTGATAAATTTATATATACACTTACATCTCATAAGCAAAAGTAATCAGTAAATTGTTTATATCAGACTGTAGCTTCGAGATGACGTAAATGTTTCTACTGTTAAATGTTGACACTGGTAGACTGTGGTGGTGGCTGGAGGCCGTCAATCATCACTGGTAGACTGTGGTGGTGGCTGGAGGTCGTCAATCATCACTGGTAGACTGTGGTGGTGGCTGGAGGCCGTCAATCATCACTGGTAGACTGTGGTGGTGACTGGAGGTCGTCAATCATCACTGGTAGACTGTGGTGGTGGCTGGAGGCCGTCAATCATCACTGGTAGACTGTGGTGGTGGCTGGAGGTCGTCAATCATCACTGGTAGACTGTGGTGGTGGCTGGAGGTCGTCAATCATCACTGGTAGACTGTGGTGGTGGCTGGAGGTCGTCAATCATCACTGGTAGACTGTGGTGGTGACTGGAGGTCGTCAATCATCACTGGTAGACTGTGGTGGTGGCTGGAGGTCGTCAATCATCACTGGTAGACTGTGGTGGTGACTGGAGGCCGTCAATCATCACTGGTAGACTGTGGTGGTGGCTGGAGGCCGTCAATCATCACTGGTAGACTGTGGTGGTGGCTGGAGGCCGTCAATCATCACTGGTAGACTGTGGTGGTGACTGGAGGTCGTCAATCATCACTGATAGATTGTGGTGGTGGCTGGAGGCCGTCAATCATCACTGGTAGACTGTGGTGGTGGCTGGAGGTCGTCAATCATCACTGGTAGACTGTGGTGGTGGCTGGAGGTCGTCAATCATCACTGGTAGACTGTGGTGGTGGCTGGAGGTCGTCAATCATCACTGGTAGACTGTGGTGGTGGCTGGAGGCCGTCAATCATCACTGGTAGACTGTGGTGGTGGCTGGAGGTCGTCAATCATCACTGGTAGACTGTGGTGGTGGCTGGAGGTCGTCAATCATCACTGGTAAACTGTGGTGGTGGCTGGAGGTCGTCAATCATCACTGGTAAACTGTGGTGGTGGATGGAGGTCGTCAATCATCACTGATAGATTGTGATGGTGGCTGGAGGCCGTCAATCATCACTGGTAGACTGTGGTGGTGGCTGGAGGTCGTCAATCATCACTGGTAGACTGTGGTGGTGGCTGGAGGTCGTCAATCATCACTGGTAAACTGTGGTGGTGGCTGGAGGTCGTCAATCATCACTGGTAGACTGTGGTGGTGGCTGGAGGCCATCAATCATCACTGGTAGACTGTGGTGGTGGCTGGAGGTCGTCAATCATCACTGGTAGACTGTGGTGGTGGCTGGAGGCCGTCAATCATCACTGGTAGACTGTGGTGGTGGCTGGAGGTCGTCAATCATCACTGGTAGACTGTGGTGGTGGCTGGAGGTCGTCAATCATCACTGGTAGACTGTGGTGGTGGCTGGAGGTCGTCAATCATCACTGGTAGACTGTGGTGGTGGCTGGAGGTCGTCAATCATCACTGGTAGACTGTGGTGGTGGCTGGAGGCCGTCAATCATCACTGGTAGACTGTGGTGGTGGCTGGAGGTCGTCAATCATCACTGGTAGACTGTGGTGGTGGCTGGAGGTCGTCAATCATCACTGGTAGACTGTGGTGGTGGCTGGAGGCCGTCAATCACCACTGGTAGACTGTGGTGGTGGCTGGAGGTCGTCAATCATCACTGGTAGACTGTGGTGGTGGCTGGAGGTCGTCAATCATCACTTCTAGACTGATGAGTGACGGACCCCAATAAGATTATCCACAAGTTAACTAGTGGTGACTTTCGTTTCATCTTCACCCCCAACTTCAGCATCCAGCTCGAAATCGCCAAAGTCTGACGAGACTGAAGAGGCAGAGCTGCACCGGTTGTCTACCTGGCTGACTGAGTGCGTCAGACGCGGGTGCGTCGCAGTACACTCACTTGCAGTCTCTACTCCGGAATCAAGAGAATGTGCGTTTTCGATAGACAGCTGCGTGATAGTGGTGGCGATAGACATAATGCGACATCCTCTACCGTGGACCTCGGGTTCGTTCCCCGGCGACTGGTGGTGTCTCAGCGAGCTTTTACTATCAGCTGGGCTGGAGCTTCGGCCCAGGAACCTGCCCAAGTTGCCAGTGGCACGCGACAGCTTGCCACGGTTTTCTGACGTCAACACCAGGATGCAGAAGATGCCCACTCCCCGCAGGGCGTTAACGCTAGAGGGAATATACCACAGGTAGTCATACCAAGCAGTTGAGGGCTGGACGACGTACTGCGCCACTAGGAAGGCGACCACCTCCATGAACCACGTCGCCCCGGACCACACCACCAGGAGTACCGACTCCCTCCACCTGTAAGGCAACCCAGACGACATTCCCCTTGCTACAAAATGTTAAAACAAATGTATATCAAAACTTTAAAATGAGAAGTTTGTTAAAATTACACTGATAAAGGAAGCTGTAAACAAGCACAAAGTCCAGGCTCCAAAACTTCCTATGAAAATAGAAGAAGAATAAAGATGTTATGCTGCTAAAGCCAAGAATAATAAATGAATTGAGCCTCATCAAGTAGTGCAAATACAGATAAAAGTTGTGATGGAGATAAATAAAACATGATAAGTTTTAGATAAAGAGTTTCGCCAATAAAAAACAGCTTGTAAAAAGAAGAGCATTTAATTATTTCATCAAGAGCGAAAGAGCCTCGTTTTCTATTGTTCAGCAATTCTTCCATTTTAGTTTGTGTACCGGACTGGATTACACAGCGGCCCCTGAAGAATGGTAGGCAGCTGGTATTCATCAACTTGCATATTAATCACGGTTGAATCCTGCATTGACAACAGTCATGGACCTGCCTGTGGGGAACCACCTACAGGGAATTAGACAAGATCCTTAAATATGAAGAACTTGACCATAGGTAAAATTTGGTCCCCATTACAGACTTCCTAGACTTCTATTGTTATTGAAAGATCTTGAAATCCTAGAGCAGCCAGCTACCTTTCCCAGCGCCTCCATGCAGCAGTCCGCAGGGGAACGCACACTCTCCTCAGGTCTTGCCAGGAACCCGAGGATCTAGAGTCCTAGTCATTATACTGCCTACCTTTATTTGTCATTAATCCATAAATTTGTAATCAGTAATAAAACACGAAGTACCAAGACAAATTAACAGGGCTAGCAGAAGTAAATAATCAAGTACTTCTAACTGGTTTCGTCCCATCAGGGTTCCTGACCTGATGGGACGTAACTGTTATGCCCGGGATATTGTAAGAGACTAAAAGTTGAGGTGCAATCAGTGAAAGTTTGATTTAATGTAATTGTTAAAAAAATGATTCATTGAAATTAAATTTAGCAAAATTGTATAAGTAAATGAAATTAAGATCAGACATGAAAGAACTAGACTCTAAAGATGGAAATAAAGTGAGAGATGCAAGAACAGAATGTTAACTGACGAGGGAAGAAGACTGGACAATAAAGTCATCAACATTAACATTGTTTATGAATAATTTATCTATAATAAATATATTATTTATCAGAGATTATTTATCACTGATCAATAAGTAATAGTCACCTCAACAGAGTTTTGTAGAACTCCACAAGTTGTGTTTGAGGCGGGAGTTGAAAACAATAGAGACAACGATGCATTTATTGGACAAAAAGTCTGAAATAAGGTGCCTCAAAGAACTGAAAGATTAGAGCTTAGCCAGTTAAGATTTGTGCCTTTGTTAAAAGCTTTAGATTTATACAGATATTTAGTAAAAAGAAATGTAAACGTATTCACAATTTAAGGATGACAATATATGACGAGGGTAAGATAAATTACCTCCGGTAGTACACGGGTCTTCCGGAAATAAGTCTATAAGCTGCCATTTTCAGGCGAAGAGGCAGCTAATGAGTCTTTCTAATTGCGAGAAAGGTTTTCAGTTTGATTCATAAAAGTCATGATATATATTTTTAGCAATGTTCCACAAGGAACTCTCAAAGTTATAAGATGCCATTTTACTGCACACATATTCATTGTGTCGGGGACAGGAAGCCAGAGTGTTTTTATACACGTTAGGCTTATATTGAGATCCGCCGGCACCTCCTCCCCCCCCCCCCCCCGTAGATTGAATTACTGACCCCGCCCAGGATGCAACCCCATAACAAACTGACTAACTCCTGGGTACCAACATGCTCCTAGGTAAACAGGGTATTAGGTGATAGGAAATGCGCCCAACCATTTTTGTCTCGCCCAGGATTCGAACCCGAAATTTCACTCGAGTGTTAGTACGCGATTATACTAACACAACTACACTACCGGGACCCTAAATATTTTACGTTTTATGTACGTTGTGCTTAATGGTGAGGAGAAATGTCTGAGCATAATTCCTTCCAGAGATAACAAAAGAATGATTAGCTGCAGGAGTACGTTGCAAGAATCCTTTACAAGGATCACAAACCTCTACTGAGTAGCTGGGAACCGGGCCCGGCAAACCAAGGTGTAGAGGTGGGAGAGGGCATCAACAGTGACACTGGGGTGAAAGCTTCCACTGAAACAATGATAGTTTCAATATTGATATTGAAACTGATCAATATCAATATTGATACGTGTGTATTGCACAACGAAAATCAATAGTCACCTCTTGGGGAAATGAAGATACAACTTCCGATGATTGGTTCACTCGGCAGACCGAAAGTGCCAAAAGCACTTTCTCTTTCACTTTTAAAAGCACTTTCAAAGATCTATATGATTTATAGATGCAGAATGCATAAAAGATCTTAAGGGTAGATGCAATATATTTAAATGACGAGATATCACAAGAAAGGACATCAAGTGCCTGTGAAGCGTGTGTGAATGTTAATCTGGACTGTCTGTTATGTGTTGAAGATAATCTCGAATGTAATTAACTGAGATGTTGAAAGGTGTTTTCACTCTTAGGATCAGAGGAAGAAGACTGAAGTAACTTCATATAACGAACAATAAAATCCCTCAAGAAGCAGGAATGAGAACAGCAAATATTGAAACAAGACAGTTGCAGCCTAGCTTGCTACATGATGACTGAGGACATGGGTGAAGCTGGTACTTTGCTCACATCCATTCTAGAGTACAGTGACCGGAACTACACACACACACAACACAACAAATGGGGGTCCCATAGGAGCAAGTTCCAGTTACTAACCATAATATAATTATAATTTTAACCCGATCGTTTATGCAATTTTTACCGGTTTTAACCAATATTCCCAAATGTTGATTGAAATCAGAGATACGAGCCTAAATAATAAATAACAAAGGGAAAAGAAAACCCCCAAAATATGAGTACCTGAATTAAAACCAAATTTGCGGATGTAACCTACATCCTTTCTCAAAGAATAGTATACAATGTTCTGAACAAGATTATAGGAGCTTGCGTTTTAAATCTGTCAGAAAGCCTCACTTGTCCTCCATCATTTATTGTCGTTATGACTACGCTCCCCAGTGAGTCACCAAGGGACGCCCCAGGGCGTCGCCGCAGGGAGTCGCCAAGGGACGCCCCAGGGAGTCGCCAAGGGACGCCCTGTGAGTCGCCAAGGAACGCCCCAGGGAGTCGCCAAGGGACGCCCCAGGGCGTCGCCAAGGAACGCCCCAGGGAGTCGCCAAGGGACGCCCCAGGGCGTCGCCAAGGGACGCCCCAGGGAGTCGCCAAGGGACGCTTAGTGAGTGGCCAATGGACGCCCCAGGGAGTCGCCAAGGGACGCCCAGTGAGTCGCCAAGGGACGCCCCAGGGAGTCGCCAAGGGACGCCCCAGGGAGTCGCCTACGGACGCCCCAGTGAGTCGCTAAGAGACGCCCCAGGGAGTCGCCAAGGGACGCCCAGTGAGTCGCCAAGGGACGCCCCAGTGAGTCGCCAAGGGACGCCCCAGGGAGTCGCCAAGGGACGCCCCAGAGAGTCGCCAAGGGACGCCCCAGGGAGTCGCCAAGGGACGTCCCTGGGAGTCGCCAAGGGACGCCCCAGGGAGTCGCCAAGGGACGCCCCAGGGAGTCGCCAAGGGACGCCCCAGGGAGTCGCCAAGGGACGCCCCAGGGAGTCGCCAAGGGACGGCCCTGGGAGTCGCCAAGGGACGCCCCAGGGAGTCGCCAAGGGACGCCCCAGGGAGTCGCCAAGGGACGCCCCAGGGAGTCGCCAAGGGACGCCCCAGGGAGTCGCCAAGGGACGCCCCAGGAAGTCGCCAAGGGACGTGCCAAGTGACGCCCCAGGGAGTCGCCAAGGGACGCCCCAGAGAGTCGCCAAGAGACGCCTCAAAGAGTCGCCAAGGGACGCCCCAGTGAGTCGCCAAGGGACGCTCCAGGGAGTCGCCAAAGGACTCCCCAGGGAGTCGCCAAAGGACTCCCCAGGGAGTCGCCAAAGGACTCCCCAGGGACTCACTAAGGCATGTCAAAGTGGCGAGTCCCTGTGAAACATAGTCACAACAACAACTAATGATGGACGCCAAGCGAGGCTTTCTGCCAGATTTATAAACGCAAACTCCAAGAATCTTGTTCAGAACAATGTATACAGCACCTTGAGAGAGGATAAAGGTTACGTCCGAAAAATTAGTTTTTAATAGTTTTTAATACATTTACCCATATATAAGATCTTTCTTTCACATTCATTAATACTCATCTTGTGTCAACGGACAGCAGTTCCCTGTTTTCCCCTGAGAAAAATATTTAACCCGTCATCCTAATAGACGTATACTAATAATAGTCCTCCTAACACACATTTTGACGTATACTCTGCCTAAGGCCAAAAATTGTCGTACTAGAAAATGGAAGCGACTCGCGTAATTGACATATTGTCCCGTTTTCTGCTTGTGGTTCTCTGGTACGTTGGGATAAAGGCACTTTAGGACGACAGTTTCTTGACAATAGTGAAGATTAGTCGTGTTCACGTTGAGTTTAGTCCCCCCCTGTTGCTGGAGCGAGTCCTGTGGGCCTTCATAGAAAATGTGTTCTAAAACATCTGCTGGTGACCTATGATAGTGTTACCCACAGTAACCAGTACCCTAATGACGAGTGTATCAAGACAACCACTACCCTAAGACAATGTGTCCCAAGACAACCACTACCCTAAGACAATGTGTCCTAAGACTACACAGCTCATGCCTAGTGTGTCCCAAGACTACACAGCTCACGTCCAGTGTGTCCCAAGACAACAGCTCACGTCCAGTGTGTCCCAAGACAACAGTTCACGTCCAGTGTGTCCCAAGACAACAGCTCACGTCCAGTGTGTCCCAAGACTACACAGCTCACGTCCAGTGTGTCCCAAGACAACAGCTCACGTCCAGTGTGTCCCAAGACAACAGCTCACGTCCAGTTTGTCCCAAGACTACACAGCTCACGTCCAGTGTGTCCCAAGACTACACAGCTCACGTCCAGTGTGTCCCAAGACTACACAGCTCACGTCCAGTGTGTCCCAAGACTACACAGCTCACGTCCAGTGTGTCCCAAGACAACAGCTCACGTCCAGTGTGTCCCAAGACAACAGTTCACGTCCAGTGTGTCCCAAGACTACACAGCTCACGTCCAGTTTGTCCCAAGACTACACAGCTCACGTCCAGTGTGTCCCAAGACAACAGTTCACGTCCAGTGTGTCCCAAGACAACAGCTCACACCCAGGGTGTCCCAAGACTACACAGCTCACGTCCAGTGTGTCCCAAGACTACACAGCTCACGTCCAGTGTGTCCCAAGACTACACAGCTCACGTCCAGTGTGTCCCAAGACTACACAGCTCACGTCCAGTGTGTCCCAAGACAACAGCTCGTGACCAGTGTGTCCCAAGACAAAACACATTCAGCGTGTGTATTAATATGACAAGTCAAAGGTCGTCTGTGTAAAACCAAATAAGACATGGAGGATTGACTCACAGGTTGTGGGGGTGTAGGGAAGGCTGCCCCCCGTCACCCTGGTGCTGGCGAGGGCCGCGGGTGGACGAGGACTCTCCCCCGCTGTCACGGACCAGGCTCTTCAGTGGTGTCTCCCTCCCATCACTACCTGTCCTCACAGTACATGCAGGTAAATTTATCGAGACAATAAACAACAATAACTCGGTTATCATTTAGTATAAACTTTGGTCTGGATGGTGTGGAGGCAACTTTAACCCTTGGTGTGGATGGTGTGGAGGCAACTTTAACCCTTGGTGTGGATGGTGTGGAGGCAACTTTAACCCTTGGTGTGGATGGTGTGGAGGCAACTTTATCTCTTGGTGTGGATGGTGTGGAGGCAACTTTAACCCTTGGTGTGGATGGTGTGGAGGCAACTTTAACCCTTGGTGTGGATGGTGTGGAGGCAACTTTATCTCTTGGTGTGGATGGTGTGGAGGCAACTTTAACCCTTGGTCTGGATGGTGTGGAGGCAACTTTATCTCTTGGTGTGGATGGTGTGGAGGCAACTTTATCTCTTGGTGTGGATGGTGTGGAGGCAACTTTATCTCTTGGTGTGGATGGTGTGGAGGCAACTTTATCTCTTGGTGTGGATGGTGTGGAGGCAACTTTAACCCTTGGTCTGGATGGTGTGGAGGCAACTTTAACCCTTGGTGTGGATGGTGTGGAGGCAACTTTATCTCTTGGTGTGGATGGTGTGGAGGCAACTTTAACCCTTGGTGTGGATGGTGTGGAGGCAACTTTATCTCTTGGTGTGGATGGTGTGGAGGCAACTTTAACCCTTGGTCTGGATGGTGTGGAGGCAACTTTATCTCTTGGTGTGGATGGTGTGGAGGCAACTTTATCTCTTGGTGTGGATGGTGTGGAGGCAACTTTAACCCTTGGTCTGGATGGTGTGGAGGCAACTTTAACCCTTGGTGTGGATGGTGTGGAGGCAACTTTAACCCTTGGTCTGGATGGTGTGGAGGCAACTTTAACCCTTGGTGTGGATGGTGTGGAGGCAACTTTAACCCTTGGTCTGGATGGTGTGGAGGCAACTTTAACCCTTGGTGTGGATGGTGTGGAGGCAACTTTAACCCTTGGTGTGGATGGTGTGGAGGCAACTTTAACCCTTGGTCTGGATGGTGTGGAGGCAACTTTAACCCTTGGTCTGGATGGTGTGGAGGCAACTTTAACCCTTGGTCTGGATGGTGTGGAGGCAACATTAACCCTTGGTCTGGATGGTGTGGAGGCAACTTTAACCCTTGGTCTGGATGATGTGGAGGCAACTTTAACCCTTGGTGTGGATGGTGTGGAGGCAACTTTAACCCTTGGTCTGGATGGTGTGGAGGCAACTTTAACCCTTGGTCTGGATGGTGTGGAGGCAACTTTAACCCTTGGTCTGGATGGTGTGGAGGCAACTTTAACCCTTGGTCTGGATGGTGTGGAGGCAACTTTAACCCTTGGTCTGGATGGTGTGGAGGCAACATTAACCCTTGGTCTGGATGGTGTGGAGGCAACTTTAACCCTTGGTCTGGATGATGTGGAGGCAACTTTAACCCTTGGTGTGGATGGTGTGGAGGCAACTTTAACCCTTGGTCTGGATAGTGTGGAGGCAACTTTAACCCTTGGTCTGGATGGTGTGGAGGCAACATTAACCCTTGGTCTGGATGGTGTGGAGGCAACTTTAACCCTTGGTCTGGATGATGTGGAGGCAACTTTAACCCTTGGTCTGGATGGTGTGGAGGCAACTTTAACCCTTGGTCTGGATGGTGTGGAGGCAACTTTAACCCTTGGTCTGGATGGTGTGGAGGCAACATTAACCCTTGGTCTGGATGGTGTGGAGGCAACTTTAACCCTTGGTCTGGATGGTGTGGAGGCAACTTTAACCCTTGGTCTGGATGGTGTGGAGGCAACATTAACCCTTGGTCTGGATGATGTGGAGGCAACTTTAACCCTTGGTCTGGATGATGTGGAGGCAACTTTAACCCTTGGTCTGGATGGTGTGGAGGCAACTTTAACCCTTGGTGTGGATGGTGTGGAGGCAACTTTAACCCTTGGTCTGGATGGTGTGGAGGCAACTTTAACCCTTGGTCTGGATGGTGTGGAGGCAACTTTAACCCTTGGTGTGGATGGTGTGGAGGCAACTTTAACTCTAGGTCTGGATGGTGTAGAGGCAACTTTATCTCTTGGTCTGGATGGTGTGGAGGCAACTTTAACCCTTGGTCTGGATGGTGTGGAGGCAACTTTAACCCTTGGTCTGGATGGTGTGGAGGCAACTTTAACCCTTGGTGTGGATGGTGTGGAGGCAACTTTAACCCTTGGTCTGGATGGTGTGGAGGCAACTTTAACCCTTGGTGTGGATGGTGTGGAGGCAACTTTAACCCTTGGTGTGGATGGTGTGGAGGCAACTTTAACCCTTGGTGTGGATGGTGTGGAGGCAACTTTAACCCTTGGTCTGGATGGTGTGGAGGCAACTTTAACCCTTGGTCTGGATGGTGTGGAGGCAACTTTAACCCTTGGTCTGGATGGTGTGGAGGCAACATTAACCCTTGGTCTGGATGATGTGGAGGCAACTTTAACCCTTGGTCTGGATGATGTGGAGGCAACTTTAACCCTTGGTCTGGATGGTGTGGAGGCAACATTAACCCTTGGTCTGGATGATGTGGAGGCAACTTTAACCCTTGGTCTGGATGATGTGGAGGCAACTTTAACCCTTGGTCTGGATGGTGTGGAGGCAACATTAACCCTTGGTCTGGATGATGTGGAGGCAACTTTAACCCTTGGTCTGGATGATGTGGAGGCAACTTTAACCCTTGGTCTGGATGGTGTGGAGGCAACTTTAACCCTTGGTCTGGATGGTGTGGAGGCAACTTTATCTCTTGGTCTGGATGGTGTGGAGGCAACTTTAACCCTTGGTCTGGATGGTGTGGAGGCAACTTTATCTCTTGGTCTGGATGGTGTGGAGGCAACTTTAACTCTTGGTCTGGATGGTGTGGAGGCAACTTTAACCCTTGGTCTTTTAATCAAAGCGTTATATGACAAAGAGTGCTGGGAAGACGGGACACCACGAGCGTAGCTCTCATCCTGTAACTACACTTAGGTAATTACACTTAGGTAATTACACACACACACACACACACACACACACACCCACACACACACACACACACACACACACACAACCAGCTACCCAGTAACACCAGAAGGGAGGACAACCCTGCCTCCCTCCTCTGCATAGAAAACCCCCCTACCCCAAACCCTCCCTGCCCCCACTCAAATGTTCAGCCAAATCTCCCTCCCCCCACACCCAATCCCCACCCTTCTACCCCTCCCCTCCTCCCGAGTCCTCCCTCCCCCCCTTTCCTTCCCGTCCTCCCTCCCCTTTCACCCCATACCCTCCCTGTCCCTCCCCCTTCACTGGATCCCCCGCCCCTCGTCCCAGTATCCTCTGAGACCCTGTTATCCACCTCACAGGTCCTCACACCCATGGAACAGCCTCCCCCACCAGCAGAACACTCACCAAGGAGGCGAATTGAGAAGGGACAGAAGAAAGTGAGCCTCAAAGCGATGTACACTAACATAGATGGAATTACAAATAAAGCAAATGAGCTTGGAGAACTGGTACTAGAGAAAAACCCAGACATAATAGCCCTCACAGAAACAAAGATCACGAAAACGATAACAAATGCAGTGTTCCCACAGGACTATTATGTTATGAGAAAAGAGAGGGAAGGAAGAGGTGGGGGTGGTGTAGCTCTGCTGGTAAGAAAAATCTAGGATTTTGAGGAGATGGATATTCAGGGCTGTGAAGGTTTCAGTGACTACATAGCAGGTACTGTAACAAATGGAGGGAAAAAAATTATAGTCGCAGTCATATATAATCCACCACCAAATGACAGAAGGCCTAGACAGGAATATGATAGAAACAACATGGCCACCATTAACATAATAGAAAGAGCAGCTTCTGTTGCTAGCAGGAATGGATCTGGACTACTAATTATGGGAGACTTCAACCATGGGAAGATAGATTGGAAGAACAGAGACCCGCATGGAGGACCAGAAACATGGACAGCTAAGCTGCTGGACGTGGCAACAAGAAACTTTCTAAGCCAGCACACCAAAGAACCAACAAGAATGAGAGGAGAAGATGAACCAGCAATGCTTGATTTGATATTTACCCTAAATGAATGGGATATAAGGGAAGTTAAGATGGAAGCGCCCTTGGGAATGAGTGACCACAGTGTATTGAACTTTGAGTACCTGGTAGAGCTAGGACTTATCTCCCCCCAAAAAGAACTAGGAATCAAAAGGCTGGCATACCGAAAGGGGAATTATGAACAGATGAGAAGTTTCCTAAGTGAAATACCTTGGGACACATACCTCAGAGATAAGTCTGTACAGGGTATGATGGACTATGTTACCCAAAAGTGTCAGGAGGCAGTAAACAGGTTCATCCCGGCCCAAAGGGGAAAATCCGAGAAGCAACAGAAGAATCCATGGTATAATAGGGCATGTATGGAAGCGAAGAAACTGAACAAAAAGGCGTGGAGGAACTTCCGAAATAACAGAACACCAGAAAGCAGAGAGAGATACCAGAGAACCAGGAATGAGTACGTCAGGGTGAGAAGAGAAGCAGAGAAAAATTTTGAAAATGATATAGCAAACAAAGCCAAGACCGAACCAAAGCTACTCCACAGTCACATCAGAAGGAAAACAACAGTGAAAGAACAGGTATTGAAACTTAGAACAGGCGAGGACAGGTATACAGAGAATGACAGAGAGGTATGTGAGGAACTCAACAAGAGGTTCCAGGAGGTCTTCACAATAGAACAGGGTGAGGTCACTGTGCTAGGAGAAAGGGAGGTAAACCAGGCGGCCTTGGAGGAGTTCGAAATTACGAGAGAGGAGGTCAAGAGACACCTGCTGGATCTGAATGTTAGAAAGGCTGTTGGTCCAGATGGGATCGCACCATGGGTACTGAAAGAGTGTGCAGAGGCACTTTGCTTGCCACTCTCCATAGTGTATAGTAAGTCACTAGAGACAGGAGACCTACCAGAAATATGGAAGACGGCGAATGTGGTCCCAATATACAAAAAGGGCGACAGGCAAGAGGCACTGAACTACAGGCCGGTGTCCTTGACTTGTATACCATGCAAGGTGATGGAGAAGATCGTGAGAAAAAACCTGGTAACACATCAGGAGAGAAGGGACTTCGTGACAAATCGCCAACATGGGTTCAGGGAGGGTAAATCTTGCCGTACAGGCTTGATAGAATTCTACGATCAGGTGACACAGATTAAGCAAGAAAGAGAGGGCTGGGCGGACTGCATTTTCTTGGATTGTCGGAAAGCCTTTGACAGGCTGGTACATAAGCTGGAGAGACAGGCAGGTGTAGCTAGTAAGGTGCTCCAGTGGATAAGGGAGTATCTAAGCAGTAGGAAGCAGAGAGTTACGGTGAGGGGTGAGACCTCCGATTGGCGTGAAGTCACCAGTGGAGTCCCACAGGGCTCTGTACTCGGTCCTATCTTGTTTCTGATATATGTAAATGATCTCCCGGAGGGTATCGATTCATTTCTCTCAATGTTTGCGGACGATGCTAAAATTATGAGAAGGATTAAAACAGAAGAGGACTGTTTGAGGCTTCAAGAAGACCTAGACAAGCTGAAGGAATGGTCGAACAAATGGTTGTTAGAGTTTAACCCAACCAAATGTAATGTAATGAAGATAGGTGTAGGGAGCAGGAGGCCAGATACAAGGTATCATCTGGGAGAGGAAATTCTTCAGGAGTCAGAGAAGGAAAAAGACTTGGGGTTGATATCACGCCAGACCTGTCTCCTGCAGCACATATCAAGCGGATAACATCAGCAGCATATGCCAGGCTGGCCAACATACGAACGGCATTCAGAAACTTGTGTAAAGAATCATTCAGAACTTTGTATACCACATATGTCAGGCCAATCCTGGAGTATGCAGCCCCAGCATGGAGTCCATATCTAGTCAAGGATAAGACTAAACTGGAAAAGGTTCAAATGTTTGCCACCAGACTAGTACCCGAGCTGAGAGGTATGAGCTACGAGGAGAGACTACGGGAATTAAACCTCACTTCGCTGGAAGACAGAAGAGTTACGGGGGACATGATCACCACCTTCAAGATTCTGAAGGGAATTGATAGGGTAGATAAAGACAGTCTATTTAACACAAGGGGAACACGCACAAGGGGACACAGGTGGAAACTGAGTGCCCAAATGAGCCACAGAGATATTAGAAAGAACTTTTTTAGTGTCAGAGTGGTTGACAAATGGAATGCATTAGGGGGTGATGTGGTGGAGGCTGACTCCATACACAGTTTCAAGTGTAGATATGACAGAGCCCGATAGGCTCAGGAATCTGTACACCTGTTGATTGACGGTTGAGAGGCGGGACCAAAGACCCAGAGCTCAACCCCCGCAAACACAACTAGGTGAGTACAACTAGGTGAGTACATCGACCGGGTAAACAAGGATAAACTATTCAACACTGGTGGGACGCGAACAAGGGGACACAGGTGGAAACTGAGTACCCACATGAGCCACAGAGACGTTAGAAGGAACTTTTTCAGTGTCAGAGTAGTTAACGGATGGAATGCACTAGGCAGTGATGTGGTGGAGGCTGACTCCATTCACAGTTTTAAATGTAGATATGATAGAGCCCAGTAGGCTCAGGAATCTGTACACCAGTTGATTGACAGTTGAGAGGCGGGACCAAAGAGCCAAAGCTCAACCCCCGCAAGCACAAATAGGTGAGTACACACACACACACACACACTTATATATATATATATATATATATATATATATATATATATATATATATATATATATATATATATATATATATATATATGTCGTACCTAGTAGCCAGAACGCACTTCTCAGCCTACTATGCAAGGCCCGATTTGCCTAATAAGCCAAGTTTTCATGAATTAATGTTTTTTCGACTACCTAACCTACCTAACCTAACCTAACCTAACTTTTTCGGCTACCTATTCCAACCTAACCTATAAAGATAGGTTAGGTTAGGTTAGGTAGGGTTGGTTAGGTTCGGTCATATATCTACGTTAATTTTAACTCCAATAAAAAAAATTGACCTCATACATAATGAAATGGATAGCTTTATCATTTCATAAGAAAAAAATTAGAGAAAATATATTAATTCAGGAAAACTTGGCTTATTAGGCAAATCGGGCCTTTCATAGTAGGCCGAGAAGTGCGTTCTGGCTACTAGGTACGACATATATATATATATGCATATATATATATATATATATATATATATATATATATATATATATATATATATATATATATATATATATATATATATATATATATATCCTTGAGTATAAGCACCTTTAAGGCCACTTGGGAGAGGGGTGGGGGGGGCCTCTCTTACGCTACAGACAAGGTCGTGAGGGGGGGGAGGGGGTAGTGGGGACCACCCTACTGAGAGGAACCTGTTTTACACCTGCCCATAGAGACATCCTACCTGGGGACTTTGTTTTCGAGGGAGGGGGTGTAACTGGCACCCACCTGTGTATATTATATATTTATATATATTCATTTATACTTAGACATATCTACATACTTTTGGTGTATAAAGAACATGGACATAGCAGTACGTAATGGATACCTATCTACACTGTTTTTTTGACTGCTGCCACACCCACCTCAGATGACCTAATATGGAGTGGCTCTATCTGGCACTCCGCCTCTGATTCCTTATCTGATCGCTGTATATAGATGGCATTATATGGCTCTCAAACCCCTACTTATATTCAGCTACGTTATTGTGACTCATCATCTGCATGAAAACGATGAGTCTTTTTGCGTTTATTGATTCAAACCATTATCTTACAATAGACTATAAAGTGCAGGCGATGAGTCACAATAACGTGGCTGAAGTATGTTGACCAGACCACACACTAGAAATTGAAGGGACGACGACGTTTCGGTCCGTCCTGGACCATTCTCAAGTCGACCATTCTCATTCTCACAATCGACTTGAGAATGGTCCAGGACGGACCGAAACGTCGTCGTCCCTTCAATTTCTAGTGTGTGGTCTGGTCAACAGACTATAAAGTAATTGGACCACAGTTAAACACAAATGATCTAACTCTATTCCTAAAAATCGGCACCACATTTGCAACCCTCTTTAACTCCGATATTTTGCTGACTCTAATGATTTATAAAAATTGTAAGGGTTCAATAACTTCTTATTTACGGTCTTTTGAACACCATGTAAATTATTTTGACTGGCCCTTGGCACTTCTTTGTCTTTAAGTTTTACATTTGCATTATAACAAAAGTTGAACTTCTAGGGTTGAGACCCTAATGGGTGGACGTCTAGAAGTCTCGCATCATCCGCTAATAACTGCAGACCTGAAGACTCGCCAACATCACTGACGTTCCTAAGACTCGCCAACATCACTGACGTTCCTAAGACTCGCCAACATCACTGACGTTCCTAAGACTCGCCAACATCACTGACGTTCCTAAGACTCGCCAACATCACTGACGTTCCTAAGACTCGCCAACATCACTGTAGGTCCTAAGACTCGCCAACATCACTGTAGTTCCTAAGACTCGCCAACATCACTGTCGTTCCTAAGACTCGCCAACATCACTGACGTTCCTAAGACTCGCCAACATCACTGACGTTCCTAAGACTCGCCAACATCACTGACGTTCCTAAGACTCGCCAACATCACTGACGTTCCTAAGACTCACCAACATCACTGTCGTTCCTTAGACTCACCAACATCACTGACGTTCCTAAGACTCGCCAACATCACTGACGTTCCTAAGACTCGCCAACATCACTGACGTTCCTAAGACTCGCCAACATCACTGACGTTCCTAAGACTCGCCAACATCACTGTAGGTCCTAAGACTCGCCAACATCACTGTAGTTCCTAAGACTCGCCAACATCACTGTCGTTCCTAAGACTCACCAACATCACTGTAGTTCCAAAGACTCGCCAACATCACTGACGTTCCTAAGACTCACCAACATCACTGACGTTCCTAAGACTCGCCAACATCACTGTCGTTCCTAAGACTCGCCAACATCACTGTAGTTCCAAAGACTCGCCAACATCACTGACGTTCCTAAGACTCACCAACATCACTGACGTTCCTAAGACTCACCAACATCACTGCCGTTCCTAAGACTCGCCAACATCACTGACGTTCCTAAGACTCGCCAACATCACTGACGTTCCTAAGACTCGCCAACATCACTGACGTTCCTTAGACTCACCAACATCACTGTCGTTCCTTAGACTCACCAACATCACTGACGTTCCTAAGACTCACCAACATCACTGACGTTCCTAAGACTCGCCAACATCACTGACGTTCCTAAGACTCACCAACATCACTGCCGTTCCTAAGACTCGCCAACATCACTGACGTTCGTAAGACTCGCCAACATCACTGACGTTCCTAAGACTCGCCAATATCTCTGTCGTTCCTAAGACTCACCAACATCACTGATGTTCCTAAGACTCGCCAACATCACTGACGTTCCTAAGACTCGCCAATATCTCTGTCGTTCCTAAGACTCACCAACATCACTGATGTTCCTAAGACTCACCAACATCACTGACGTTCCTAAGACTCGCCAATATCTCTGTCGTTCCTAAGACTCACCAACATCACTGATGTTCCTAAGACTCACCAACGTCACTGACGTTCCTAAGACTCGCCAGATCAAGACCACACAGCTGCATCACCAGAGCGGTGCTCAAAGAAGTATTAAGGTTTCTTTGTTTAATGGGACTCACATTATGGGACTACCCATGGACCAGCTGGGGATGTCGAACTGCTCACACAAGATATAAAAGTTAGCAACTTTAGGTGTGCAAATTATCATGCGTACATGCCACCTGAACAGTGAATGTGCATTATAATAAACATGAGTACATCTTAACAGTTGCACTCAAATCTATATATGTCAGCTTCTCAGATATGGTTGTAGCCTATTGGTGAATAATTGAATCAGCATTTTAATCACAAATAAATTTTGGAATGAGGGTTGTTTTAAGTATATATCAATATTTATTCTTTAAATCATACTAAACCACAATGAAATTTATCATGAAATTTTCTGCAGTTAATAATTATTATTGAAATGTTACTAAAAGTTAATACTCGTGTAATTTAATCACAGGGAATTAAATCAAATTTGAATTATAATCAATATATTTATGCCATGTAAAAGCTGAACAAGCTTCAGCATTTTCTGCAATGGAGATACTGTTGTCGAGGCCAGCAGAGGTGAGGCTTCCAGATAGACGTAACATGCTGTAGTCAAGGCCCCAGGTAGACGACATGACCTCATTTTTCCCTGCAAGTGACTACTTAACCCATTGGGCTAGGAAGCCATGCACAGTGGGTACTGTAAGGTTTGGCAGTCCACAGCCCTAAAGTAATGCCTTCCGGGGGTCTGTAGACCAAGGCAGTTTAGAGTAGGGTTCATATGGGGTTCTATCCAGGGAGCAGGATACGAGGCCCCCCAGAAAGGTGAACCTGAAGTAGAAAAAAAAATTGAGAACAATATAATTGACATATTACAAGAACATCAGACCTCATTCGATCATTAGTCTACTATTTCATTATGATCATTAGTAGATATTTTGTAATCTGCTTCTAGGTTCGATCCCCCGGTGGGACAGAAATATTTCATATATATATATATATATATATATATATATATATATATATATATATATATATATATATATATATATATATATATATATATATTTTTTTTTTTTTTATACCTAGAAGGGGTACCACCTCTGGTGCAAGTGTAGGGACCCATAGCCTCGGAGAAGAAAATAAAGAGTACTCAGAGAAGACCTTGTGGATCCTCACTGAACACTTTGATATTTTCTTCTCCTACCACCCCTATTCTTTTGTTAAGTGTATATATATATATATATATATATATATATATATATATATATATATATATATATATATATATATATATATATATATATATATATATATAATAGTATATTTTGGTAGCAGTCTTTCCTGTAGACATATATTATTAAATATGACCGAAAAAGTAAGATTAATAATTCTAACAAGAATTTTCTCAATCTTTCGTACATTTCTTTTCACTACTGGTGGTAATTCAAAAATCAATTCTCCAAAATTCATTTTTATTTCTAGTCTGACGCGACACTTGAGCGCGTTTCGTAAAACTTATTACATTTTCAAAGACTTTAGTTTACACATACACAACTGAATAGAACTTACACATCTCCGATTTGTTTATATCTACATTTGAGTGAGGTGGATGGGGTGAGGTGGTATTAATAGGTATTAAATTCATCAACACAAGACAAAACACGAAACAATGGGTATTGAATGGAAGTGATTGTAGAAAGCCTATTGGTCCATATTTCTTGATGCTTCTATATTGGAGCGGAGTCTTGAGGTGGGTAGAATATAGTTGTGCATTAATTGGCTGTTGATTGCTGGTGTTGACTTCTTAATGTGTAGTGCCTCGCAAACGTCAAGCCGTCTGCTATCGCTGTATCTATCGATGATTTCTGTGTTGTTTACTAGGATTTCTCTGGCGATGGTTTGGTTGTGGGAAGAGATTATATGTTCCTTAATGGAGCCCTGTTGCTTATGCATCGTTAAACGCCTAGAGAGAGATGTTGTTGTCTTGCCTATATACTGGGTTTTTTGGAGCTTACAGTCCCCAAGAGGGCATTTGAAGGCATAGACGACGTTGGTCTCTTTTAAAGCGTTCTGCTTTGTGTCTGGAGAGTTTCTCATGAGTAGGCTGGCCGTTTTTTCTGGTTTTATAGTAAATCGTCAGTTGTATCCTCTGATTTTTGTCTGTAGGGATAACGTTTCTATTAACAATATCTTTCAGGACCCTTTCCTCCGTTTTAAAACGGAGGAAATATATATATATATATATATATATATATATATATATATATATATATATATATATATATATATATATATATATATATATATATGTTTCATTGAATATGACCGCATATTCTGTATTTATTATTTTCTGGTTTAGGGCTTCTATCCCTCTAACTATTTTCTTAGCATCAGGGCTTAATTGGAATAGGAGTTCTCCAAAACTCATTTTCGTACTTTTAAGGTGAAGAAAAGAAGTGATTTACTATAGAGTGTATTACACTTATTTGTATAATTTGCACGACGTTTCGAACCTCCATGGTTCATTCTCAAGTGAACAGATCTTACAATACTAGTTGATTTTATACCCGCATTAGGTCAGGTGATAAAACAATGAAGGTGAAAACATGGGGGGATACATAAGGGATAAATGTGAGGTGAAACATAGAGGCTGCAGAAGGCTTATTGGCCCATACGAGGCATCTCTTATCTAAACACAAAGATTAATCCAGTGTAATTGGCCTGTTATGTTGGACATTGTCTTCTGTGTTGGCATCGATATGTTCTTGTCTTGTCGAACACAGAAGACAATGTCCAACATAACAGGCCAATTACACTGGATTAATCTTTGTGTTTAGATAGGAGATGCCTCGTATGGGCCAATAAGCCTTCTGCAGCCTCTATGTTTCACCTCACATTTATCCCTTATGTATCCCCCCATGTTTTCACCTTCATTGTTTTATCACCTGACCTAATGCGGGTATAAAATCAACTAGTATTGTAAGATCTGTTCACTTGAGAATGAACCATGGAGGTTCGAAACGTCGTGCAAATTATACAAATAAGTGTAATACACTCTATAGTAAATCACTTCTTTTCTTCACCTTAAAAGTACGAAAATGAGTTTTGGAGAACTCCTATTCCAATTAAGCCCTGATGCTAAGAAAATAGTTAGAGGGATAGAAGCCCTAAACCAGAAAATAATAAATACAGAATATGCGGTCATATTCAATGAAACATGTTTGAAAGAAAACCTGCTGTCAGTATACACCAATATATATATATATATATATATATATATATATATATATATATATATATATATATATATATATATATATATATATATATATATATATATATATATATATATATATATATATATATATATATATATATATATATGCATACAAGAGTTCTTACATTCTTGTATAGCCACTAGCACGCATAGCGTTTCGGGCAGGTCCTTAATCCAAATTTTCTCAAATGGATTAGGCGTTAGGATTAACGAGTAATCCATCCTCCCCGGCCAAGATATGAACCTAGTCTCCATGGTGTAGTGGTAAGACACTCACCTGGCGTTCCGCGAGCGCTTTGTCATTGGTTCGTATCCTGGCCGGGGAGGATTTACTGGGCGCAAATCCTTATTAACTGTAGCCTTTGTTTAATTCAACAGTAAAAATGGGCACTTGGTTGTATAAACAATTCTTCGTGGGGGTCGTATTCTAGGGACCCGGCTGAAACGCTACGCGTGCTTGTGGCTGTACATGAATGTAACAACTCTTCTATATATCTCAAAAATAAAAATAAAAACAGCCCAAATC
The DNA here is from genome assembly GCF_040958095.1 of Procambarus clarkii. Classification (NCBI taxonomy): domain Eukaryota; kingdom Metazoa; phylum Arthropoda; class Malacostraca; order Decapoda; family Cambaridae; genus Procambarus; species Procambarus clarkii. The sequence goes on from NC_091233.1 coordinate 17,709,233, forward strand.
ACTCACGAAGCGCCGCGCGACTGTTTTACCACTGCGCCGCTGGGACTGCTAGTTGGACACATTTCCATTAAGACGATGACTCTGTTCATCTAGCAGTCAATACGTACTAGAGAGTTTGGCAATGACTGTGAGTTACATCCAGGTTAAGGCCAACAAATTACCTTCTAGGGACCTAATTACAAGCTAATTACCTAACTAAAAGCTGTATTTCCCCAACAATGGGAATTATATTTATCTATCTATAGGTGAGAATGTCGGTCTCAAGCATAATGCCTCTAAGCTTGAGGCAGCATGCCTCAGGCTAACCTCGCCAATTTTACACTGTGGTTGCTGTGGGGTACATGTCCAACATGGTCGAGTTTGGGTCCCCACCATTCAAGAGAGAACAGAGTGCCATGGCCACATACTGACCTTTAAGATTTTGGCAACGACCATCATCTTCCGGCTGGCTTAATACTTTCATTTCAAAAACCAATTTAATAAATTTCAAACCCAATTTCATTCATTCAGTATTGTAAAACATTAAGAACTCGTCACGGTTACCCTTATCATCTTATATCAAAAGATATAACCTCCAAAAAAATCAACACTGAGCATTTGTACTCAAAATGATAAAGTTGTAGGTCAATATAAGTTGTAGGTCAATATATTGTGAAAAGAAGTAAAAAAAAAAAATATATAAAAATTATTATTTTCACATATTTACTAAATATATACATATAAGTGTTATATATATTTAAAACATTTTATAGTATAATTTAATGTCCATTGACTTTATTAGCACTTGTATTGTGTATTTACCTTTGTTGTTATGTAAGGCAGAACAATTGCACATAAATTCCAATAATATTACAATCAACCACAGATGTTCAATAAATCACTGAACTATATGTTTAACAGATCTCTCACCCTGTCCATGGAGGACAGAAGAAAATGTATATATGTTGGTTAGCTTGGTAAATGTGTGGCCAAGTCTGTCGAAGAAAAAAGCCTCAGTTCCACACTCCCTCACACCGCCTCAGTACCACACTCCCTCACACCACCTCAGTTCCACACTCCCTCACACCACCTCACTACCACACACCCTCACACCGCCTCAGTTCCACACTCCCTCACACCACCTCAGTTCCACACTCCCTCACACCGCCTCAGTACCACACTCCCTCACACCACCTCAGTTCCACACTCCCTCACACCACCTCAGTTCCACACACCCTCACACCGCCTCAGTACCACACTCCCTCACACCGCCTCAGTTCCACACTCCCTCACACCACCTCAGTACCACACTCCCTCACACCACCTCAGTACCACACTCCCTCACACCGCCTCAGTACCACACTCCCTCACACCGCCTCAGTACCACACTCCCTCACACCACCTCAGTACCACACTCCCTCACACCACCTCAGTACCACACTCCCTCACACCACCTCAGTACCACACTCCCTCACACCACCTCAGTACCACACTCCCTCACACCGCCTCAGTACCACACTCCCTCACACCACCTCAGTACCACACTCCCTCACACCACCTCAGTACCACACACCCTCACACACCTCAGTACCACACTCCCTCACACACCTCAGTACCACACTCCCTCACACACCTCAGTACCACACTCCCTCACACCACCTCAGTACCACACACCCTCACACCACCTCAGTACCACACACCCTCACACCGCCTCAGTACCACACACCCTCACACCGCCTCAGTACCACATACCCTCACACCACCTCAGTACCACACTCCCTCACACACCTCAGTACCACACTCCCTCACACCACCTCAGTACCACACACCCTCACACACCTCAGTACCAAACTCCCTCACACACCTCAGTACCAAACTCCCTCACACACCTCAGTACCAAACTCCCTCACACACCTCAGTACCAAACTCCATCACACCACTTCAGTACCACACAATGCCATCTATTATCATCTATCCATAGGCAATAAAGTTACTGAAAGATATTTGTGTTTTACCTAATAATTTATTGCAATTTTTGTTCACCTGTTGTGCCATAAATAACAATACAGGTAAATACTCAATACAAGTGCTAATAAAGTCAATGGACATCAAATTATATTTGTGAAATGTTTATATATATATATATATATATATATATATATATATATATATATATATATATATATATATATATATATATATATATATATATATATATATATATATATATATATATATATATATATATATATATATATTGTGACGATAATCTCTTTCAAGAGATTGAGCCTGCTCTTCTCTACATGAAGTTACATATTTGATACAAGAATAAGATGCTACCTTCAAGATACGTCTACCAGTAGCACAAAACGTTTTGACCAGGAGGCAAAACGTACCCTACTCCTTCCCCCCCCCCGACTCCACACTCCCTCCACGCCGGCTCATCATCAACCAGCCAACTACCCTTCCCAGCCTGCCTGCTCCTGATTGGTGACTCACTGACTGCACACCTGCACCTCAGCGCCCTCTTCCTGAGTCAATGTCTGGGCTTGATCCAGCCATCGAAGTCAGAATATCCTTGTGCTCTCAAGCAGTGAACAACTAACTGATATATGCTGTATCAGGTGGATGTCTCGCAGCCAGTGCCATATTCTCAGCACCTGAATATTTTTCACCTTTAACTTTATATTATTGTAGAGTAACTTCATCCCTATTATTCATTTATATTATGTGTTTTTGACTTGTTCTTTTGCACTGTACATTGCCAAGGGATTGTCTTTGTTTATAATTTGTTTTCTATATTAATTTAGGTTTCATTGTTCATACTTTGTGTTTTGCATGTCTTCCTTTACTTTACCACAGACAGAAAACAGGCAAGCAGTCTATCTTTTTTTTTGTAAGTGTGACTAGGCATTGACACCTGCCATTGGAGGACAGCCGAACATCTACACTCCAACACTTTCCCGTCACATTTAATGGGGGCCTGTCCTAGGAGCCTCACTCAGGTACTAGTACCAGAACGTCAATTTGTGGTAAGCGTACTTGGCTTTGATACAGTTGCTTTTCAATATTTTCATTACTTTTAATATTTATATGGTGCTGTGTGTATTGTGCATTCCGGGAGTAGCATATAGTGAGTGTTGGATTACGTGGTGACTGAAGGCCTCAGTCATTCTCTTAATTGGTCATCCCTCCCTCCGTGTTATTACTCGTGTTTACCACCTTTTGTCCCTAGGATATTTCTCAGTCTCATACAGATCATCATTTTGGTACCCTGGTACTTTGGTTTGTCTTCGGGTCAAAGCACCCTATCTTCTGCAATCCGACCGAAGGAGGATACAGAGGGCCATAGTTCCTCTAGCACGGACTACGTTGCTGAGTTGGGACCTCAGCAGCAGTTCTCGTCACCAGTTGACACTCGCACCCCTACACGTCGGTCAGAGATGATGATATTTACTTAGGTAGGGAATTAGCTTTCTTTTTTCAGAGCACAAAGTTCGCTAATTCTATAAGTATCATATTTCATTTAGTGGGAAAACCCTTGCTTCTGTCCTATAGAGACTCGGCAAGGTATGCCTACATTCTTGGACTACCTTATTCACTTTTGGAACAATTAAATGTTTCATTTGTTTTAGAAACTCAGTTTCATTTATTTAGTAGGATTTTCTTGCCCTTATTCTCTTACATTGAATACCGAGTACAAGATTTCCTGCGCTTTTGATTGACTAATCATTTACCATTCTAAAATTAACATTAATTGCTAAATATTAAATTCCATAGGATAGTTACCAGTTGCCACGTTATCCTGTTACTGACACTTACCATATCACAAGTATTCGTTGTACATTTATTTGCTATTTTTCACCATGTTTCGTCTCCAAGCTTTTCGTAACGATCCAGCAGGTTAAATAGGGACACCTTAAGTCGTGCCAAGAGGACCGAATTACAAACTCTTGCACACGAGTATCCACTAGATGCTCCCCATGGAGTCAACAAAAATGAATTGCATAATTTAATAATGGATCACCTCTTTGATGAAGGGACGATTGACTCTGAAACTTACGAAAATAATTCTATTGCAGATAAACATGCTCTGGCAACTATGAAACTCAAGCTCGAACTTGCAAAACTCGAGCGGGAGCAACAGCAAGAAGTTCTCCACATGAGGGAACGCGAGGCGACCCTGAGGAAAGAAGAGCAAGAAAGAGAGGCTGCCCTGGTGAAAGAAGCTCTCCAAATAAGGGAACGCGAGGCGACCCTTAGGAAACAAGAAGCTGCAATCAGGAAAGAAGAACAAGAACGAGAGGCGGCCCTAAAGGAACGTGAAATGGCCCTATTCAGAGAGCGTGAGCGAGTACAGCTTGGAGCAAAACAACGTCACCTGGAGATACAACGCGAGCATGACAAACAGCAAGCCGATTTGGCTATAGCATGTCGTCAACAAGAACTCACGTTGGAAACTACACACCACACTCAATGCCAACAAGCTACCGCTAGTCTTCCCGTAAGTTCAATGTCTCCCATGCAAGTAAGTTAATGCCACCATTCGTTGAGACAGAGATTGATGTCTTTTTCACCACTTTTGAGACCCTAGCTAATAAACTTAGCTGGCCTGCAGATCAATGGTCTACCCTTCTCAGAGTGCATCTTACAGGTAGAGCTGCAGTTACTCTCAGTACCTTTGCGTCTGAGAATGACTACCAGACCCTGAAGTAAGCAGTGTTGGACGCCTACCTTCTCTCCACCGAAAGCTACTGACGAAAATTCCGTGACCATCTAAAGGCAAGTACCACCACCTTTCTAGAATTTGCCAATACCAAGAAAAGATATTTCATGAAATGGCTGGAAGCAGCACATGTCTCTACATTTTCAGACCTCATCAACCTCATGCTTGTTGAGGAATTCTTGAGACGTGTTCCCCCTTCCGTCCGTTTATGTCTAGCAGATAAAGAAGAAACCGACTACATCAAATGTGCGAAACCAGCTGACACCTACAACCTCATCCATCGGCTTACACCAGAACCACCTTCCAGTAAGAAGTCTTGGTATTGTTATGATAAAGTAGGTACAGATCAAGCAAGCTCTCAATTGTATTGTAAGTATTGCAAACTCTATGGACATACCATGGATAGATGTGGGAAAGCTCAATACAAAGGCAATGAAACTACTAAACCCAAACCGACTCCTCCTAAGTCCGGTAAGCCTGTGATGAATGTTGGTGTTCCTATTAATGATCTTTCTCTCTTCAGCAAACACCTGTATCCTGGAACTGTCTCTACCAACGGTACAGATTCGGAGGGACGTTTCAAATTGAAGACCTTGAGGGACACAGCGGCTCTTCAGTCAATAATATTGAAATCAGCTGTGCCTAACATCACCTACACCGGGAAAACCGTCCTTATCACTGACCTCACTGCTACCACTCCGTATCCGCTCGCCAGAGTCCACCTGGATTGCCCTTTTGTGACCGGTGAAGTCCAAGTCGCCATCAAGGAGAAGCCTTTTCCCATGTCTGGAGTGCAACTTCTCCTGGGCAACGACTTGGCAGAAGATCTGCAACCGTCCAACCTGATCATCATGGACAAACCCCAGGTGTGTACCTCTGTTGTGGACAATCCCATCTTTGAGTATGTTTTAGCAGAGGTCCAAGAAAGTGATGAAGTTTCTCCTCCGGTTTTGGTGACCACCCGTGCACAAGCTGCACGACCACAGCCAGCTGACTCTACTGCTACCTCTGTCCCTCGAGACCCTCAGAATCTACCACCGAATCTTACCAGTTTGGAGTTCCGTAAGTTACAGAGGAAAGATATATCATTAACACCATTATTCTTCCAGGCTGAGACTCAAGACAGTATCCCTGGGTTCTTCCTAGAGAATCAGTTGCTCTACCGCAGGTACAGACCCAGCAAGCTGAAGGAGGATGACGATTGGGCAAATGTCAAACAACTAGTGGTTCCCACCAGCCTACGGCCCGATATTCTACACCTGGCCCACGGAGCACTTTCTCACTATGGTTTTAACAAAACCTACCACGGAATCAGACAAGACTACTACTGGCCAGGTATGGTTAAGGACGTCAAAAAGTACGTGCAACAGTGTCATACATGTCAGATGGCAGGTAAACCTAACATCTCTATTCCCCAGGCCCCATTGACTCCTATTCAGGTGCCTGCGGAACCTTTCCACAGACTCATTATAGACTGTGTTGGTCATTTACCCCAGACCAGTTCTGGCAACGCCTATATACTAACTATCTTATGTCCTACCACCAGATTCCCCATAGCAGTTCCAGTAAAGAACATTACGGCTGCTACTGTGGTGAAACAACTAATGAAGATCTTCACCCAGTATGGATTTCCAAGAGAGGTTCAAAGTGACTGTGGCACCAACTTCACCAGTGATCTCTTCAAGAAGACACTGGAAGAGTTCAACATCACACAGGTACTGTCCAGCCCCTATCATCCTGCTTCACAGGGTTCTCTTGAACGTCGTCATCACACTATTAAAGCACTCCTAAAGAAATTTTGCAATGAAACCTTGAAGGACTGGTATAAACAACTTGACCTCATTATGTGCATTTTCAGAAGTCTCCCCAATGAATCTGTAGAAGTATCTCCTTATGAGATGGTCTACGGACGTAAGTGCCGTACTCCTCTCAAAGCTTTCAAAGACTCTCTACGTAATGCCACCTTCAGTGACCCTCAGAATGTGCCCCAGTTTCTTCAAAACTTAAAACACATTCTTGAGAGAGTACGTAAATTTCCTCATGACAATCTATTGAAAGCTCAGGAGAGAATGAAGACTCATTTTGACCAACTCAGCAAACTAAGGAAATTTAAACCAGGAGACTTCGTGTTGGCATATTTTCCTATCCCAGGTTCTCCATTGCAAAACAAGTTTTCAGGACCTTACCGCATCAAGGAGTGCAGAAACAATCACAACTACGTTCTTGAGACTCCAGATAGGCGGCGGAAGACCCAGTTGTGCCATGTCAACCTCCTGAAGCAGTATCAAGGTATTCCCCCTACTGTGTTGGTATCATTATCCACCTTTAAAGGTCCATACCTCCACAGTGAGACCTTCCCTGCTTCTCCCCCCGAAAGCACTAACACTCAGTCAGTGCCTTCCAACTCGGAAATCCTTAATGATCTTCATACCTATTTGGAGGACAGTAATAGTGCTCCTCTCATCAGAATCTTCAAGGAACATAAGAAGTTGTTCAGCGATGATCCACAGGAGTGTAATGTGGTTCAGCACGACATCCAGCTACTCCCCGACACCCGGCCGATTCGTCAACCTTTCTACAGAATCAGCCCTAGCAAAAAGGAAGTCATGCGTGCTGAGGTACAGTACCTAATGGATAATGGGCTGGCCACCCCTTGTGAGTCCCCTTGGGCCTCACCCGGCATCTTGGTGCCGAAACCGCAAGGTAAAGGGAGGTTTTGTACTGATTACCGGAAATTGAATCTTGTGCCTATCAAGAATGCTTATCCATTACCTAGAATAGATGACATTCTTGACGCCATTGGTAATGCTCGGTATCTATCAAAGTTAGACTTACTCAAGGGATACTACCAAGTATGTTTGACAGAGCGAGCTAAGGAAATATCTGCCTTTACCACTCCCTTTGGCCTTTACAGATACGAACGCCTTCCATTTGGACTATATAATGCCCCGGCCACCTTCCAGCGGGCTATCAACCGCGTCATCCACGGCTTAGATATCACCTACGCCTACTTGGATGACATCGTTGTGGCAACCAACACCTGGAGCGAACATCTGCTCCAGCTGCAACGATTGTTTACCAAGCTCTTGACAGCCGGCCTCACCATCAACTTGGGCAAGTCCACCTTTGCCAAAGGTAAAGTGCGTTATCTTGGTCATGAGATAGCGAGTGGCAGCATAGCTCCGTTAAACATACATACCCAAGCCATCCAGCATTACCCATAGCCTACCACCAGGAAGCAGCTCCTGCACTTCCTTGGTCTTGCCTCCTACTACCGCACGTTTGTGAAAAATTTTAGTACGGTGGCGACACCATTGATCACTTTAACCAGCCCCAGGCAACGGTATAATTGGACCATTCAGCAGACCATTGCTTTTGAACAACTTAAATTCCTGCTCTGTTCTAATCCTATTCTCGCCTCGCCAGATCTCACGAAGCCTTTCATCCTACATGTCGACGCCAGTGGTACCGGCATCGGGGGTGTACTGATGCCACAACGAGGCGAGGATGTTCTACCTGTTACCTACAACAGCTACAAGTTAAAAACACACCAGAAGAATTACAGCACGATCGAAAAGGAGCTACTGTCCATCGTCCTGAACTTGCAGCACTTTGAATCATACCTGCAAGGTGCTCGGTCTACCAAAATCTACTTGGACCACAATCCCCTACGCTTCCTGCAGCAAGCCCAATTCAACAATCAACGGCTTCTACGATGGGCTTTATATCTGCAGAATTTCAACCTGGAGATCTTCTACATCAAAGGTTCTGACAACATCATAGCAGACGCCCTCTCCAGAGTTTATGAGGTAGAGACAGCTCCACCTACAACTCTACCACCTGAAGACGTAACTTCACCCGTAAGTGCGGGCTTTGGGGGAGAGTTGTAACGATAATCTCTTTCAAGAGAGATTGAGCCTGCTCTTGCCTACATCAAGTTACGTATATTATACAACAATAAGTTGCTACCTTCAAGATACGTCTACCAGTAGCACAAAATGTTTTGACCAGGAGGCAAAACGTACCCTACTCCTTCCCCCCCTGACTCCACACTCCCTCCACCCTGGCTCATCATCAACCAGCCAACTACCCTTCCCAGCCTGCCTGCTCCTGATTGGTGACTCGCTGACTGCACACCTGCACACTGCACCTCAGCGCCCTTTACCTGAGTCGATGTCTTTGCTTGGTCCAGCCATTGAAGTCAGAATATCCTTGTGCTCTCGAGCAGTGAACAACTAACTGATATACACTGTGTATCAGGTGGATGTCTCGCAGCTAGCGCCATATTCTCAGCACCTGATTATATTTCAACTTTAACATTATATTAATGTAGAGTAACTTCATTCCTATTATTCATTTATGTTATATTGTTTTGACTTGTTCTTTTGCACTGTACGTTGCCAAGGGATTGTCTTTGTTTATAATTTGTTTTCTATATTAATTAAAGTTTCATTGTTCATATTTTGTGTTTTGCGTGTCTTCCCTTACTTTACCACAGACAAACAGGTAAGCAGTCTATCTTTTTTTTGTAAGTGTGACTAGGCATTGACACCTGCCATTGGAGGACTGCCGAACCTCTACACTCCAACACTTTCCCATCACAACACAGCACATACACAGCGTATATCAGTTAGTTGTTCACTGCTTGAGAGCACAAAATATTCTGACTTCAATGGCTGGACCAAGCCCAGACATTGACTGCACACCTGCACACTGCACCTCAGCGCCCTCTTCCTGAGTCGATGTCTGGGCTTGGTCCAGCCATTGAAGTTAGAATATCTTGTGCTCTCAAGCAGCGAACAACTGATATACGCTGTGTATCAGGTGGATGTTTCTCAGCTAAGTGCCATATTCTCAGCACCTGATTATTTTTCCCTGTATATTTATATTATTGTAGAGTAACTTCATCTCCTATTATTCATTTATATTATATGTTTTTGACTTGTTCTTTTGCACTGTACATTGCCAAAGGATTGTCTTTGTTTATAATTTGTTTTCTATAATAATTAAAGTTTCATTGTTCATACTTTGTGTTTTGCGTGTCTTCCCTTACTTTACCACAGACAGACAGAAAACAGGCAAGCAGTCTATCTTTTTTTTTGGTCATCAACCAGCCAACTACCCTTCCCAGCCTGCCTGCTCCTGATTGGTGACTCGCCGACTGCACATCACATCTCAGCGCCCTCTACCTGAGTCGATGTCTGGGCTTGATCCAGCCATTGAAGTCAGAATATCTTTGTGCTCTCAAGCAGTGAACAACTAACTGATATATGCTGTATCAGGTGGATGTCTCGCAGCCAGCGCCATATTCTCAGCACCTGAATATTTTTCACCTTTAACTTTATATTATTGTAGAGTAACTTCATCCCTATTATTCATTTATATTATGTGTTTTTGACTTGTTCTTTTGCACTGTACATTGCCAAGGGATTGTCTTTGTTTATAATTTGTTTTCTATATTAATTTAGGTTTCATTGTTCATACTTTGTGTTTTGCATGTCTTCCTTTACTTTACCACAGACAGAAAACAGGCAAGCAGTCTATCTTTTTTTTTGTAAGTGTGACTAGGCATTGACACCTGCCATTGGAGGACAGCCGAACATCTACACACCAACACTTTTCCCGTCACATTTAATTTAATTTAATTTAATTTATATAATTTATATATATATATATATATATATATATATATATATATATATATATATATATATATATATATATATATATATATATATATATATATATATATACATATATATATATATATATATATATGTCGTACCTAGTAGCCAGAACTCACTTCTCAGCCTACTATTCAAGGCCCGATTTGCCTAATAAGCCAAGTTTTCCTGAATTAATATATTTACTATATTTTTTTTCTTATGAAATGATAAAACAACCCTTTTCTCTATGTATGAGGTCAATTTTATGTTATTGGAGTTAAAATTAACGTAGATATATGACCGAACCTAACCAACCCTACCTAACCTAACCTAACCTATATTTATAGGTAAGGTTAGGTTAGGTAGCCAAAAAAAGCTAGGTTAGGTTAGGTTAGGTAGGTTAGGTAGACGAAAAAACATTAATTCATGAAAACTTGGCTTATTAGGCAAATCGGGCCTTGAATAGTAGGCTGAGAAGTGCGTTCTGGCTATTAGGTACGACATATATATATATATATATATATATATATATATATATATATATATATCTATATATATATATATATATATATATTAATATAGGGGTACCACCTCTGGTTGATTGTAAGGCCCCATAAGCCTTGAAGAAGACGATATGCAGCACCCGGGAGAGCCATGTCGGGCTCTCTCGTGGACTGGCACATATTGTCTTCTCCTATCATCCACCCCTTATATATTTATATATATAGGGAAATTTATTGTACAGGATTACATGATTATAAAATGTAGCCTTAACACGTACACTACACAACAGTAAAAGTAAAATGAAAAACACGCCAATGGGAAACATTGATAAATGTCAGGGGGGCAGATTCGATCATTCCTGCAAGTCAATCACTTCTTCTAATTCCTTCGAAGTTGGACTAGTGCCCAAGACGCAACAGGCATTTCCCCTCTGAATCGCGGCACTGAGGTGCTGGAACAAGAAACTTTTCGCTCTTTGGTCTTTTGTAGCGCCCATCAAGTTGTCCACCAATTCCTTCAGGAACTTTAATGCACATTTTCCCCACAGACCGAGGGTCTCCGAACCGAATCGATCTGTAGCAATGTGCCAGACTTCTGTATTTAATAATTTTCTGATATTCCCTGAAAGAAGCAGCGCCGCCCCCTCGTGTGTGCTGTAGTGGAGGTAGGTATTTGCCAGGGTTTAGTGCATGTTTAGTCCCACATCACTTGCTTATCATCCTTCCAAGGAAGCAAGGTGACCCTGTCTGGGTGCTTCAGAGGTTCGTTAGGTCTGAATAAGTGTGGTTCTCTTCGTGCTGGGCAGCGGGCCATGGCGAGGTGCCTCTTGATGATGTCGTTTACTTTTTACTTCTTCATGTCTTGCAGTCTTACCCTGTGATTTTCCAGACCATGACGACCATATTGATCTGCCATCACAATTCCGCAGATACACCTATGTTTGGTGAGGACGGCAAGGCAAAAGGCAACTCCAATGTGGAGAGCGTCATGATTGAGGCGAGTTCCCAGGGCTGTATTGGGCACAGCAAATAAAAAATCCCAGGCAGGACCCCATCAACCTGGTATCAACCAGGTATGGGGGTGCTGTTACCGCTAGGAGGTGGGCTTTGTTTTCAGCCACTGCCTTTTCAAGCATTGCTGTGGCAGTCTTTTCCATTATAGGGCTATCCCAGTGAGCCTGCTAGTGGTCTTTTGGGGCTTGTGGTCGGGGTACAAGGTGTGCAATGGTTTCCCATTGTTTGGCTGCTACGATGAACTTTTGATCATGAGTTTCCGCTGTGTCTCTCATACGCTCTGGTAGGATCTACCCTATCAATTCGTTGGCACATGAAGATAAGAATGCTGGAAGTGCTACCTCAGTTTCCTTTCATATGCCTATCCACCCAAATCTCCCCCCAGTTAGTGTTGCTTGCTCCCACTGACTGTCATCTAAATCTAGGTTGAGCGCCTTCCTGAATATTGACCTGGGGATCTCATCATATTGACTTAGAAGTGGGTTGCCAAAAGTGGGTGCACACTTTAAAAAGTATGTTAGCCTGGGCAAGATAAGGCACTTTGTGAGAAGGTAGAGGGTGTCATGGGAGTCAAAGTCCCCTATTCTCTCTTCCATTTTCTTTAGGTCGTTAAACTTTTCGCAAGGACTGCAGCAATGGAATTGTGGCCCAGAGGTGCTCCAAGTAGTGTGCTGTCATATGTCAATAATTTCACACTTGGAGGATTTAAGAACGAGAACCAGGGTCCCCCCCCCCCCCCCCGAGTCTTCACCAGCTGCAAATCTTCCAGCAGGGAGTCTTGTGTGCCTGCCAGAGTGCCATCATCCAGGAACCAGATGTTGAGCTCACTGGACAGTCTGGTCGTAATTTCTCAGACCACTATGCAAAAGAGGAAGGGTGCAAGTGGGTGAACAAGTCCACAAGGGCCGTGAGGAGGGTTTTAACCTACATCCGAGAGGATCCCAGACGCTGCCTTAATCGACTGAGCTACGACATGGTAAAAGAATTGCAACCGGAACTTCTACTGACCTTACTCGGATCCTGCAACCTCTCTAAGACACAAACCAGGATTTTACACAATTCCCCCATGCACCCGAGCTCTTATCAATAAGTTGTGCTACCTCTTCACCCTTTCTTCATTACACACAGAAATCACTATATCGTCATGCATCATATGAACAAATCCACAAGGGCCGTGACGAGGGTTCGAACCTACGTCCGAGAGGATCCCAGTCGCTGCCTTAATCGACTGAGCTACGACATGATAAAAGAATTGCAGCCGGAACTTCTACTGACCTGTAGAACTGTAGAACCTGAAGGGAGCCGGTCGGCCGAGCGGACAGCACGCGGGACTTGTGATCCTGTGGTCCTGGGTTCGATCCCAGGTGCCGGCGAGAAACAATGGGTAGAGTTTCTTTCACCCTATGCCCCTGTTACCTAGCAGTAAAATAGGTACCTGGGTGTTAGTCAGCTGTCACTGGCTGCTTCCTGGGGGTGGAGGCCTGGTCGAGGACCGGGCCGCGGGGACACTAAAAAGCCCCAAAATCATCTCAAGATAACCTCAAGATAACCGACCTTACTCGGATCCTGCAGCCTCTCTGAGACTCAAACGAGGATTTTACTCCTTCCCCCATGCACCTGAGCTCTATCAATAAGCTGTTCTACCTCTTCGCCCTTACTTCATTACACACAGAAATCACAATAGCGTGATGCATCAAATAAACAAATCCACAAGGGTCGTGACGAGGGTTCGACCTCGTCGGGGGCTCTTGAGGCCCTGCCTCGTCCCTAAGGCGGTTTGCAACTGTTTACAGATACATTCTGGCAACTCCTGCGACGACACTGGTGCCAAGCGTATCGGCGCCTGTCCTTCCCTTGGACCACATCAGTGGCGTGGAGAGAGTGGATCACCAAGCCCAAGCATTAAGTTTCCTGGAGACACCCCAGGTCTAAGCAGTGACACCAACTCGACCTGGTACTTACTGGGTGTAGCAATCTGAGAAGCGTCAAACTGACCCGCAGCTTCCAGAGCGCAGATTGTGACACCGACCACTCTCTCGTCGTTTGCAAAGTAAAGTTCCAACCCCGGAAAATCCACAGAGCAAAGGAGGGAAGACCACGCATTAACGTAAACAAGACCCGTGATCTTCACAAGGTAGAGGAGTTCACTGCTGCACTGGTAAATGCCCTACCTCGACCATCCTGCGATAGCGCGAGAGGTGGTCACACCTCAGGAGCACTATTTTCAACACTGCCATGTCCATCTTCGGTAAGAGGCAGAACAAGTCAGCAAACTGGTTCGAGACCAGTACAGTGAAACTGTTACCCTTCGTAGAGGAAAAGAGACGAGTTCTCTCAGCCTACAAGAACCTGCCCTCAGAAAGGAACCTACAGGCCCTCTGTACTGCCTGCAGTAGAATTCAGCAAGCTGCTAGGCACTGTGCTAATGATTATTGGCTCCGACTCTGTTCCAGCATCCAGACCGTGGCCACCGTCGACAACATAAGAAGTATGTACGAAGGGAACAAACAGGCAACAGACCCTACACAAAACAGGACATCTCCTCTGAAGTCAGCCACTGGAGAGATCATTAAAGATCGTGATTAACAGATGAATCACTGGATGGAACATTACTACGAACTCTACTCCAGAGAAAACATGGTCAGCGTAGAGACCCTTTGATGCAATCGAGTGCCTGCCCATCATGGAAGAACTTGACCTTGAACTGACTGTGGAAGAAGTTGAGAAATCACTGAATTCACTTTCCTCAGGGAAATCCCCATGAGACGATGGCATTCGACCTGAAGTTCTCAAGTGCTCTCGAGGAGCACTTAAAACTGAGCTTCATGAACTTCTGTGTCAGTACTGGAGGGAGGGCTCGGTGCCACAAGACACGAAAGATACGATCATCATGACTCTCTCCAAAAATAAAGGTGATAGAATCGATTGCAACAACTATCGCGTCATCCCCCTCCTCAGCGCTGTTGGCAAACTCTTCGCCAGGGTTGTTTTGGTCAGACTCCAGATTCTTGCTGAACGAGTGTACCCAGAATTACAGTGCGGTTTCAGAGCCGAGAGGTCGACCACTGACATGGTGTTCTCCCTGAGACAGCTTCAAGAAAAGTGCAAGGAGCAGAGAAAATCCCTTAATTGACCTTACAAAGTCCTTCGACCTCGTGAGTAGAGACGAACTCTTCAAGATCTTGGCCAAAATTGGCTACCCACCCTACTCAGCATGATACAATCGTTCCACGAGGACATGAAGGGCACAGTCGTGTACAACGGCTCAACTTCTCAACCATTCAACATCAACAGTGGTGTTAAACATGGATGCATTCCTGCTCCAACCCTGTTCGGAATTTTCTTCAGGATCCTCGTCAAGCATGCCTTTGGAACAACCACAGAGGGGCATCTATCTCTGTACAAGCGCTTCGGAAAGCGCTTCAATCTATCCAGACTCCGAGCAAAGACGAAAGTACAGATGAGACTTCTCAGGGACTTTCTCTTCGTCGATGATAGAGCAATCTCCACACACACACTGACCTTGGGTGGATGGTGGCTAAGTGGACAGCGCTCTAGACTCGTGGACTTAGGGACCGGGGTTCGTTCCCGCGGCACCCTCCGGAAAAACTAAAGGGCAGAGTTTCCTTCACCCTGATGCCCCTGTTACCTAGCAGTAAATAGGTACCTGGGAGTTAGACAGCTGCTACGGGCTGCTTCCTGGGTGTGTGTGTGTGTGTGAAAAAAGTTAGTAGTTAGTAACAGTTGATTGATTGACAGTTGAGAGGGGGGGGGGCCGAAAGAGCAGAGCTCAACCCTGGCAAGCACAACTAGGTGAATACACAGCAGAAGGTCTGCAGCAGCTATTCAACCGCTTTGCCGCAGCCTGCTCCACATTCGGCATACAATCAGCCTGAAGAAGACTTAAGTGATAGAATAAAACTTCAATGAGTTACCCTGTATAAACATCACAGACTGTGTGCTGGAGGCAGTCCACGATTTTGTGTACCTGGGCACCACAATCTAAGACACCCTTTCCCCGGACACTAAGCTCAACAGGAGTATCGGGAAGGCCGCAACAACACTAGCCAGGTTCACAAAGCTCGTTTGGGAAAATGTCAAACAGACAGTGCACTCCAAGGCGCAAATATACATGGCATGTGTGGTGAGTACACTTCTCTACGGCTCGGAATCCTGGACCCTGCGCTCTCGCCAGGAGAGACGGCTCAATGCCTTTCACATGCGAAACCTGAGACACATCCTGGACATAACGTGGAGAGACCACGTAACTAACATGTGTGGTGCGTACACTACTCTATTGTATTTATTTCCTCCATTGCGCTTTATTTGTTTTCTGTTTCATCCTGTTTGTCTCTCATTTTATCATTTGTTAGAACCTTTTACTGTGACACAGTTTGATCATATCTAGTATATCACAAAAATATGATTGTGAATTTCCCCCGTGCACAGTATTCCTAAATATGTCAGAGACAACATACCCATAGGAACGGGGTTGCCATTGGTCCACAGCCAGGTTCCTTCCGTAATCATATCTGAGCCCGCCAGCCAGAACGATTTGCTCTCTATTGCTGGAATAAAGAAACAGTTGATGAGCATCAATATAGATGTTTGCTTAACCCATATTCACTAAACTGGAAATGGGAGAACTGTATTGATAAAGCAATAAGCAACGTGGATAGAACAATTTGAGATGGCGGGGGGGGGGGGGGGGGAAGGAGAGAAGGAGCAAGGTCATATTAGTGACAAGGAGTGTGGTGCAGAGTTCTATTGGTATAATTAGGGGGGGTGAGAAGTGTGGCACGGGGTCATATTTGTGCTAGGGAAGTCCAGGGAAAGAGGGAGGGAGAAAGGAAGAGAGGGAGGGAGAGAGAAAGGGAGTGAGTGAGTGAGGAGAGTGTGGCACGGGGTCATACTCGTGTGACGCAGGGAGGGAGGGAGGAAGGGAGAGAGAGGGAGGTAGGGAAGGGAGTGTGGCAAAATTTATATATCAACACAGCTGAGGTTCATCATGTCCACAATGTTATCATAATATTTCATCAACTTTTTGGACCAAACGTATGGCAACTTTTTGGACCAAAAATATAGTAACTTTTTGGACCAATAATATGGCAACATTTTGGATCAAACGTATGGAAACTCAAGTTTGTATAATATTTTCTTATATCACATCACATATTTTTAATTTACGAACTTTAATGAAACATTTATTTTACAATGTTTATATATATATTTGGGATCTGTGAGACGTGGTTGCAATATTTTTTTGTATATTGTCACATCTTAAGTAACTAGAAATTTTGTAAATTTTCCGGTAAACTTCTTTTGTTTCTCAATAAGATAGAAGGCAATAATTTCAACTGAGTTTGTAACATTATTTTCATATAATCTCCATATATTTTTTTGGAAAATGCTAACAAAATTAGTAGGGTTGGATGGCATCCTATACCATCTGAAACTTTGTAATTATTTTTTAGTTTCACCATTTCTTAGAATTTATTATAAGTAAATATTTTTAATTTTTGGGGGAAAAAATCGAATAAGAAGTTAGACATCCAAACTAAATCTAAAAGAAGAGATTAATGTTTATGCTGTTGAATGCTTACCTTGGTCGTGTATATGTAAGTAAATGCTTCTGAGCATCTCAATATCATCAAACATGGCCAAGTGTCCTCCCAGCAGGGTGCAGGTGCCCACAGCCTCCTCCCAGGACATGTGTTCCTGGGTGAGGAAGGTGAGACACATGTCTCCCACGGCAGTGAACGGTGCCTCGCACACCACCTCCTGCACCGCCTCCTCTGACTCTTTCATGCACGAGAATTATTACAATATTATTACTCCAGTTATGCTTGTGGTATTAGCAAAATATGAATGAAACTGATACAATGAAGCCTGTTATTTGTGGCAAAATATTTTCTGGACCTCGTTGAAAGATCTTAAACAAACATAATATTAAGGAAGTATCGTTTCACTCACTGTGGTGTACGCAAGGTCTCTTATCTGGGACTATTATTATTCATAATATGTATAATTTAAAGGTTATAAAAGTAGGCACGTTATAGATTCCAACAAAAATCTTGGAACTACAAGACTTGAGTCCGTTTTAAGTCTTCTAGAATTTAAAGAAATTACAATTGTACTAGAAATATAAGACTAATTAAATTTATATAGTCCTATTGTCCCATACAGTCCGGCGCTGCACTTAAGCCCCATTCCAGGTTCCCAGGGCCTGGCGCACAGCTGTGTGGTGGTGCATGCAAGCCGATTGCATGTTCAGTGCTTTAGCGGCTTGCATGCACCACCACACAGCCGTACGCCAGGCCTTGGGAACCTGGAATGGGGCTTTAGAGAAGCGCCCTGATCCCACACTAATCACACTTTCACTAACTTTGTTATAATCAAAGATTTATCTTTTTTCTTACTTTTTTCACTTACGGTATAGTTGCAAAATGTGTTAAACAAATTCCAAAAATATGTTTTGAAAACTTTTTTGTTGTATTTTTTTAATTATGTTTGATTCCAGTTATGTCGAAGGTGCTATAGTTTCAAACAGGTTTTTCAACATTATTCATGCTGTCGTAATACTTAGATAATAACTGCATATTTCGTTTGCTAAAGTAAAATTATATATTTTTACTGGCACTCTTAAAATTTGATAAAAAATTCACGAGTAAGAACATTTAATCTATGCTGTAGAGTGACAAGAAATGTAACATGTTACTGAGGACACTGTTTGAGACATGACATACCTTCATTTGCTGAGGAGAAAGGAAATTCACATAGAGGGAAAAAGAAGCGATCACAAGATATGTCATTCAGGTAGTGATGCCCAATTTGGTAAAGCTGAATGCAAGGGCCGTCACCAGTAGGTTCGAAAGAGGTGGTCAATGCCCGCCAGAACGGCGTGCCCATGGGCACTAACTCCCCTGATGAATAGGTGAAGCTGCCCAGGCTGTTGTCCAACATGCCATCAATCCAGTAGGAGTTTGAGATGTCTCCTGCAGAAGATCATATTGTTATTTATAGGACATAAGTAAAGCATATCAAACTCCCTACTAATTTCTCGCACATTCCTCCAATATGTAAAAGGAAACATGGAGTAGCAATATGTGGCAAGAGTAGTTATGGGATTAACTATTTGACAGACTCTCAAGGTGAGATCAAACTTACAGGCCATGACATCAAAACACTTGTTGGTGCCCGCTACAAGTGTTAACCCTATCTTCCAACTACGGCTGTTCAACAATATTCCCATTTGTTACATGGTATAACTTCATTACAGATCTTGTTCATATAAACTACCTTCTAATACAATGAAAAAGCCTAAATCCAAATATTAACATACAAATATAATATTAGAAAGTCTAATATTAAAATGCGAGAATATTTGATGGTGAACTCTGAGCTTTGAGGAATATTAGAAAAGTATTTCGGGTTTCCGTTAAGTCTTTATTTAACTATTGTTGAGGTAATTTATCTCTACATATTTACACAAATTTTATTCTGATATTCATTCTCAATACTTTATGGGTATTTAACTGCTGCAAATTAGGTAAATTTAAAAATCAAGAAGCAAAAATCTTTTCATAGCTCTAACAAAATATTTGTCATGTACCTTAATCTGTGGTGATTCCGAGGATCTATGTCCCTGCGGCCCGAGTCGTTGATCAGCCAGGCTGTTGGACGTGGCTACTCGCAGCCTGACGTATGAATTCCAGCATGGTTGATCAGGTATACTTTGGAGGTGTTTATCGAGTTCTCTCATGAACATCGTGATATGTAAGTTCCATATGCTTTATCTTATCTTGCTAACCAAATTGCAAAGTAAAATTAATCACGATTTTTGGTCTAATATTTAAAGATGTTGCTTATTGACCATTGTGATGCCGACTACACTCTTGTGGATTGTCCTGGTTTGACATTATTACTGGTAATTATCGAATATTCTGCATACTTGTTTACTAGAAGTCTTATGAATAATACAGATATATACTTGTTTACAGCCTCATATGAATAATACAAATATACTTGATTACTTTAGCCTCATGTGAATAATACAGATATATTTATTTAAATTTTTCTTGGTAAGATTGGGAATGGGGGTTATACCACAAGGAATTGATATATCCAAAATTTGAACAAATTTGAATTTGTATGTTACCACGTAATTTCTATAGGGTCTATAACTTTGTTTACTTTCCATTGGAATTATTATTATTCTTTCGTCAGGGATCTATGGGGTAAAACTCTCTTTAGAGATGCCTACACTCACAATAACCACAGAATCGTTTGAACGTAATTTTATTGTAGTCGATATTCTGATATTCTAAAAAAATATTTCTCTCTTATCTAAGGGTTCTACTATTAACAAACTATACCTCCTATAATTCCTGGTTTACTCTCTGGAAAT
Source organism: Procambarus clarkii (assembly GCF_040958095.1). Taxonomy (NCBI): domain Eukaryota; kingdom Metazoa; phylum Arthropoda; class Malacostraca; order Decapoda; family Cambaridae; genus Procambarus; species Procambarus clarkii. The sequence goes on from NC_091233.1 coordinate 17,729,528, forward strand.
CGCAAGAATTTTTTTTATCATTCAATAGGCACGAAATTTTGCCAAGAAAACTTCACTTAATAAGTAGAGGCCACAGAGGAAGGACTTAAAACAGTTCACCTACCAACAGTATAGAGGTAGTCCATGATGGCTTTCAGTTGTGTGGCAGTCTTGATAACGACCAAGTTTCCCCCAAAACCTTGGCATAGTGCCTGGGCGACATCACGGGTGTCATTCTGGAAGTTAACAAACAGCAGACACTGGTCTCCCAACTGCAGGTAGGGACAGTCAGCTCGCTCATTACTGCTGCTCGAGTGACTTTCAACTTCGTCCAGAACAAAACCTAAAATTTTTGTGATGCTGGAAATGTGCTTTTTCATACGATTAGGTGCGAATTCTCTCACTTCACAAGTAGTTAACCTTCGTCAAGTTATATTTTCTCAACAATGCCTTAATTTCAACTGATTATGTTCTAACTTTTCGTTCGTCTGATGTTCGTCTTAAGACCTGTCAGAGTTATTAAAGCCACCACAACAGCTTACTGATCAATCATCACGAATACTTCCACCAAAAACATAATTCAAGACAAGAGTGAACAATCAGAACGACCTACACTTAGAAGCAGGCTACACTTCCTGGTGTAAGGCTACCACAATAGCTTGCTGACCAATCAGCAGGTATACTTTTTTCCCTGGACTAAAATTTCAGTGTATATATACTTAAAGGTTTGGAATTATACTTAACGCCTATTAACCACGGGAGGGTTATTAAGAATACTATAGGAAGTCACTCACCAACCAACAAGTTTTCCTTTGTCCAACGCTGAAGTAGACTCCGAAGACCGGGAGTACCTCCCTGTCATTTTGCAAATAAAGGCCCCAGGCTCCTGCAGAGGAGGAGTCAAATCGGAGAGAGGCACAATAATCACCCCAGGCCTTGCGTTTAGCAAAGAGGACTGCCCACCTACACTTGGTGTCCACCCTGCGGAAGTTCTGGCGCTGCAATGGTGTAGGGTAGCGTCACCAGGAATTCCATGCACGTCGATGGTCCAGCACTGCATGCCCACATTCAGGAGTCCACCAGGGTGCCCCACGGCGGGAAGGACTGGTTGTCTGACCACTAGTCCTCTTGAAATGCCGAGAGCCTAAACTGAAGAGGGACTCGGAGAGAGCATCCACTGACCCATGCAGATCTGCCATAACTGGGGGAAAGGTCGACCAGTCATCGGGCCTCGCAGCCAAGCCACCCCTCCTCCGAGAAGATCCACTTGGATCCTCAGGTGGTCAGAGCAGGACGAACAGTGCCCCCAAAGGCAATGACGATGGTCAGGTGATCACTACTCAGGTACAATCCTATCCATATCTGCACCATCGTAAAGGGGCCCATTGTATGCCCATTGAGCGGATTTATCTGGGTCTCAAATCTGGTGGCGTCAGTAAGAAGTCTTGGGGAATCAAGAAGAAACTGAAACATGGGCTCAGCCAGCCATGTTGTGGTGGCAACTCGATAGCATGGGTTGCCATGATGAGTGCCGAGCATTAAAGTCACCCATGACGAGGCAGGTGTCCGTGATCTGACCAAAATAGTGTTCTAGTTTCTTCGCAGTTACAGGTAGACAAGGGTTATACAGAACTCCAAAGGTGCCCCACCCATGGAAGAGGGCCACCTTCACTGCCATGAACTCCAAATGCCCGCCCAGGAAGGGGGGGGGGGTGAATCCGGAGCAAGGAGCTCGAGACTGAGTCCCTGATTAAGAGGGCAAGCCCCCCTCCATCCCATACTGGCTGATCCTGCCTATAGACTGAATATACCGGCACCGTGAATTAAAGATTGTCAGTATGCCAAGTCTCACAGAGTCCCACATCAACGGTAGTGCGCTGGCGATAAAATTGCTTAGGAAATGCGTCTTCTTGAAAAGGGAACGGGCATCCGAAAATACCACAGTATTCTCAGAATGGGGCTCCATTATCACTGAAATGCAGCAGCTAACTTTCTGACCACCTGCGAACAGACATCTCCAAAAGAAGAACCACTAATAAAAGCCATAAAGTCCTCATACAAAGTAGGTAATATGTGTGGTATCAATGACCGCCAGTCCAAAGATTGTTGAGCAATGCTTCTCTCTGCCTGACAGAAGCGGTGATTGGCTCGCGAACCCTCTTGACAGCGCTTGTGACTGTTGGGTGCTTCACTCTGGGCCTCATGTTCCACCAGTGTCACAATCCCCTGGGAAATGACAGAATCATCAAGGCTATCCAATAGAGGAAATCCTCCTGGTCGACGGGTGTGTCAACGACGTCGGTGGTGGCTTCTCTGTGAAGGGGCTGGAGTGCCGTGCTCCGGCCGAGACTTAGCGTGCATGTCTGTATCCGTGGTGGAGTTTTTGTCCATGTCGAGGCGACCCAGAAGGGAAAAATCAATTAGCAGCTTGGGGGGTATGAGGTATGTGTGGCCAGAACAGGCAAGAGCATCTGCTAGACCTTACTTGTGAAGCGTCCCAATCAGAGGGAACCGAGAGGCGAGAAGCAACGATAGGCATGGACGTCGGCCCTGCTGTTCCGCGAATCCTGATAACTTCCAGTAATCCCGCTGATGCACCCCCTGACACCTGCAGAGCAGTCTGAATGTCATCCACTTCAACACTTGGGTCAATTGGGACAATCTTCCCGTACCTGGCCCGAGACTTTTCCTGCGACAATACCTGTCGGCACCTGACAGGTCAGTCCCCCAACTTGTTAATGCTGGATACACTGACAAGCAATAGAGCCTCCTGCCTGATGTGTAGCTTTAGTGCTGCACCCCTACCAAGGGTATGCACGGTCGCAGACAGGTAATGTGGTCACAATACCGAAGCCTCAATTGCTGCACTTAAGGTACGAGAATTCGCAAGCACACATTGACCTGTTGTTGACTAAATTAAGACAACCACAAACGAGGAATGAGGTGCCACAGAAGGAAAGTCTTCTGAAGGCGAGGATATCCTCTTAGCATCTCAGCTGGCTCATTCTCCAACAGACGTTTGCCTCTCTAGGACTTGCTGTCAACGTCGATAGTGCCCCTGCTCAGGGAGGCGTCCATTAAGGAGGCTCCCCCTTTGGTGCTGGGAGCCCCCTTGGGTAACTGCAGTGAGCACACACTGGCCGGAAGAAGCAAGCCGATGTCAAAGATGGGCTCCCCGTGAGGTAAAGGAAAGAAAGGCCGGCCAGGAGCGCTCAATACACACGTAAAGATTGCCGACTTTCCCTGTTTTGCCCCTTTCGAAGATTTCGAAGATTTCCCTCACATGAAAAACGCAATTTTTCAGAAAAAACATGTTTTTTTTTTTTACCGTCACAGACGTGACATCTATATAGTATATATATATAAAAACCTGCTCAGAGGCGAATGGAACATTGTGTGAAAATTTCAAAGCAATCGGTGAAGTACTTTCCGAGATTAGCGATTTTGAACGAACGAACATTTACATTTATATATACTTTTGGATTTTCCATTTTATATATATATATATATGAACTTTTCCATTTTCCAGTAATATATATATATATATATATATATATATATATATATATATATATATATATATATATATATATATATATATATATATATATATATATATATATATATATATATATAAATATTAGTATATTTTGGTAGCAGTCTTTCCTGTAGACATATATTATTAAATATGACCGAAAAAGTAAGATTAATAATTCTAACACGAATTTTCTCAATCTTTCGTACATTACGCTTCACTGTTGGAGGTAAATCAAAAATCACTTCTCCAAAATTCATTTTTATTTCTAGTCTGACGCGACACGGGCGCGTTTCGTAAAACTTATTACATTTTCAAAGACTTCACAAATACACAACTGATTAGAACTTACGTCTCTCTGATATTATATCTACATTTGAGTGAGGTGGGAAGGGTGATGTGGCATTAACACAAGACAGAACAGGAGGGGATATTAATAGGGTATTAAAAGTATCAACACAAGACAGAACAGAAACAATGGGTATTGAATAGAAGTGTTTGTAGAAAGCCTATTGGTCCATATTTCTTGATGCTTCTATATTGGAGCGGAGTCTTGAGGTGGGTAGAATATAGTTGTGCAATAATTGGCTGTTGATTGCTGGTGTTGACTTCTTGATGTGTAGTGCCTCGCAAACGTCAAGCCGCCTGCTATCGCTGTATCTATCGATGATTTCTGTGTTGTTTACTAGGATTTCTCTGGCGATGGTTTGGTTATGGGAAGAGATTATATGTTCCTTAATGGAGCCCTGTTGCTTATGCATCGTTAAACGCCTAGAAAGAGATGTTGTTGTCTTGCCTATATACTGGGTTTTTTGGAGCTTACAGTCCCCAAGTGGGCATTTGAAGGCATAGACGACGTTAGTCTCTTTTAAAGCGTTCTGTTTTGTGTCTGGAGAGTTTCTCATGAGTAGGCTGGCCGTTTTTCTGGTTTTATAGTAAATCGTCAGTTGTATCCTCTGATTTTTGTCTGTAGGGATAACGTTTCTATTAACAATATCTTTCAGGACCCTTTCCTCCGTTTTATGAGCTGTGGAAAAGAAGTTCCTGTAAAATAGTCTAATAGGGGGTATAGGTGTTGTGTTAGTTGTCTCTTCAGAGGTTGCATGGCTTTTCACTTTCCTTCTTATGATGTCTTCGATGAAACCATTGGAGAAGCCGTTATTGACTAGGACCTGCCTTACCCTACAGAGTTCTTCGTCGACTTGCTTCCATTCTGAGCTGTGGCTGAGAGCACGGTCGACGTATGCGTTAACAACACTCCTCTTGTACCTGTCGGGGCAGTCGCTGTTGGCATTTAGGCACATTCCTATGTTTGTTTCCTTAGTGTAGACTGCAGTGTGGAAACCTCCGCCCTTTTCCATGACTGTTACATCTAGAAAAGGCAGCTTCCCATCCTTTTCCGTCTCGTAAGTGAAACGCAGCACGGAACTCTGCTCAAATGCCTCCTTCAGCTCCTGCAGATGTCCGACATCAGGTACCTGTGTAAAAATGTCGTCAACATACCTGCAGTATATGGCCGGTTTCAAGTTCATGTCGACTAAGACTTTTTGCTCGATGGTACCCATGTAGAAGTTTGCAAACAGGACACCTAGGGGAGAACCCATGGCGACCCCATCTACTTGCTTATACATGTGCCCATCCGGGCTCAAGAAGGGTGCCTCTTTAGTACAAGCTTGGAGTAGTTTCCTCAGAATACTTTCTGGCATGTCAAGAGGAGTACAAATTCTCCAAAGGAATTTGTGGACTTACTGCGGGGCACACAGGCCACAGGGATAAGAGCCTCGTTGGACGTAGAATCGCTGTTTACCAACGTACCTGTGGACGAGACAATCGGAATGATAGCCGACAGAGTGTATCGTGATCCAGCCTGTACTCCTCTTGACATGCCAGAAAGTATTCTGAGGAAACTACTCCAAGCTTGTACTAAAGAGGCACCCTTCTTGAGCCTGGATGGGCACATGTATAAGCAAGTAGATGGGGTCGCCATGGGTTCTCCCCTAGGTGCCCTGTTTGCAAACTTCTACATGGATACCATCGAGCAAAAAGTCTTAGTCGACATGAACTTGAAACCGGCCATATACTGCAGGTATGTTGACGACATTTTTACACAGGTACCTGATGTCGGACATCTGCAGGAGCTGAAGGAGGCATTTGAGCAGAGTTCCGTGCTGCGTTTCACTTACGAGACGGAAAAGGATGGGAAGCTGCCTTTTCTAGATGTAACAGTCATGGAAAAGGGCGGAGGTTTCCACACTGCAGTCTACACTAAGGAAACAAACATAGGAATGTGCCTAAATGCCAACAGCGACTGCCCCGACAGGTACAAGAGGAGTGTTGTTAACGCATACGTCGACCGTGCTCTCAGCCACAGCTCAGAATGGAAGCAAGTCGATGAAGAACACTGTAGGGTAAGGCAGGTCCTAGTCAATAACGGCTTCTCCAATGGTTTCATCGAAGACATCATAAGAAGGAAAGTGAAAAGCCATGCAACCTCTGAAGAGACAACTAACACAACACCTATACCCCCTATTAGACTATTTTACAGGAACTTCTTTTCCACAGCTCATAAAACGGAGGAAAGGGTCCTGAAAGATATTGTTAATAGAAACGTTATCCCTACAGACAAAAATCAGAGGATACAACTGACGATTTACTATAAAACCAGAAAAACGGCCAGCCTACTCATGAGAAACTCTCCAGACACAAAACAGAACGCTTTAAAAGAGACTAACGTCGTCTATGCCTTCAAATGCCCACTTGGGGACTGTAAGCTCCAAAAAACCCAGTATATAGGCAAGACAACAACATCTCTTTCTAGGCGTTTAACGATGCATAAGCAACAGGGCTCCATTAAGGAACATATAATCTCTTCCCATAACCAAACCATCGCCAGAGAAATCCTAGTAAACAACACAGAAATCATCGATAGATACAGCGATAGCAGGCGGCTTGACGTTTGCGAGGCACTACACATCAAGAAGTCAACACCAGCAATCAACAGCCAATTATTGCACAACTATATTCTACCCACCTCAAGACTCCGCTCCAATATAGAAGCATCAAGAAATATGGACCAATAGGCTTTCTACAAACACTTCTATTCAATACCCATTGTTTCTGTTCTGTCTTGTGTTGATACTTTTAATACCCTATTAATATCCCCTCCTGTTCTGTCTTGTGTTAATGCCACATCACCCTTCCCACCTCACTCAAATGTAGATATAATATCAGAGAGACGTAAGTTCTAATCAGTTGTGTATTTGTGAAGTCTTTGAAAATGTAATAAGTTTTACGAAACGCGCCCGTGTCGCGTCAGACTAGAAATAAAAATGAATTTTGGAGAAGTGATTTTTGATTTACCTCCAACAGTGAAGCGTAATGTACGAAAGATTGAGAAAATTTGTGTTAGAATTATTAATCTTACTTTTTCGGTCATATTTAATAATATATATATAAATATATATATTTGTGCAATAATTGGCTGTTGAATGCTGGTGTTGACTTCTTGATGTGTAGTGCCTAACATAGGAATGCACTACACATCAAGAAGTCAACACCAGCAATCAACAGCCAATTATTGCACAACTATATTCTACCCACCTCAAGACTCCGCTCCAATATACAAGCATCAAGAAATATATATATATATATATATATATATATATATATATATATATATATATATATATATATATATATATATATATATATATATATATATATATATATATATATATTTAGGGGTACCACCACTGGTTTAATTAAAGGGACCCACATCCTCGAAGAAGAAAATAAAGAGTGTTCAGAGAATACCTTGTGGATTCTCACTGAATACTTTAATCTTTTCCTCTCCTATCACCCCTATTATTTGTTTTAGTATATTTTTTTATTTGATTTTATTGAAATGCTTCAGTATACAGAAAACACACACTTGTATAACAATATAACAATCAGTGTTTGAAGACCTCGTCCAGCTCTTCGGAAGTCGGGTGCGTACCCAAGATACAGCACGCATTTCCCCTCTGAACAGCGACACTCAGGCGCTGGAACATGAAATTCCCCACTCTTGGGTCTCTAGTTTTCTCAATGTCCAGCTTCTTCAGGAACTTATGTGCACATTTACCCCAGGTGCCCAGAGTCTCAGAGCCTATTGGCACAAACCTGTAACAACGTTATATGTCCCTGTACTTGTTGGTTTTCTGGGTCTCCCTGAAGGTGGCCGCCCCGCCTCCCTCAGCTGTGCTGTAATGTAGATAGGTATCAGCCAATGTGGATGCACAAGTGTAGTCCCATACGACCTGTTTACCTCCCCTCCATGGCTGCAGGGTGACTCCATCTGGACGTTTTTGGCTGTTGTCAGGTCTGCACAACTGAGGTTCCCTTTGTGCTGGGCACCCAGCTGTAGCCAAACTTCTATTGATGATGTCATCGACTGCTTCATGTCTGGCAATCTTTCCCTGTGTCTTACGACAGATGAGACCATGGCTGCTGTATTGGTCTGCCTGTGCATGGCCGCAGATACACCGGTGCTCGGTGGAGATAGGGGCGGCAAGGCGCAGGGCAACACCAATACTTAGGGTCCGATAGTCCAGGCGGGTGCCCAAGGCGGAATAAGGGTCTGCCAATAGAAAGTCCCCGGCATGGGGCGCTTGCACAGCTAGAAGACGCGCTCTGTCCTTCCTGGAAGCTGCCTCCAGCAATAATGTGGCGATGTTTTTCACTATGGGGCTATCCCATTTGGACTGTTTGCAGTCATTTGGAAAAGTCGGTCGAGGGTGAGGGTTGACGAGAGAGTCGCACTGACCGGCTCCTTCCGTGAATTTGGGATCATGAATCCCAATGGAGCCTCTTAGGTATTCCGGTAGTATTTCCTTAACTAATTCACCTGTAGCACTGGTTAAGGATAAGAATGCCGGCAATGCTGTGTCGCCTTGCGAATACCAATACCTCCGAGTCTAACTGGGAGCGTTGCTTGGTCCCATTGGTCATCTTGCAGGGAGAGGTTTAACACTTTCACGGTTATTGACCTTAGGAGCGAGTCATATTATGTCAATTTTGGGCTATTGAAGGAGGGAGAACACCTTAGGAAATAGGTCAATCTGGGCAAAGCCAGGCACCTTGTGAGAAGGTACAAAGCATCGTGGGTGTCCAAAGCCCCTATTCTTCCCTCCATCCTCCTCAGGTCTTTCAGCTTTTCTTCGCGGACTACTTCAATGGCGCTCGAGCCCAGAGGTGCCCCTAGCAGCATACTGTCGGTGGGAGCGATCACTGGGGCTCCTACCAATATGATTTGCACTGCATCTATGATTGGTTGGCTGGATGAGATGATTTCACACTTTGATGGGTTTAGGGTGAGTCCTAACTCCTCTCCCTTAGATTTCACCAGCTGCAGATCTTCTAGCAGGGACTCCTGTGTCCCTGCCAGGGTGCCATCATCCAGGAACCAGATGTTGAGTTCACGGGTCAACATGCTAATGACCTCTTTAACAGCCATGCAAAAAAGAAGAGGGGCCAGCGAGTCTCCCTGCTGGACACCTTCTGTGGAAACAACTTCATGTTCCCCAAACAACAGCGTCGATTCCCTACTGTACCCTGCTGAGACGAAGAAGAGCAGAGAAGGAAAGCTTGTTCGAACTGCTTCCAGTACCACATCCCTTTTTGCCTGGTCGAAGGCATTTTTAAAGTCTAATTTAATTATTGCCTTATTTTCTGGGAGGTGCTTGATATTAGCTCGCGCTGCATGAGCGACTGCTTCACAGCCATGGGGGACACCAAAACCTAGTTGATGGGGTCCAAGCATCGTTGTAGCATCTATGCTGATTTTTGTGACAGCTGCCCTAGCAACAAGGCGCCGAAGTGTGTTACCCACGGCAATCGGTCTGACTCCACCATCCTTCTTCTTAAAGGCACAAAAGGATGCTCCGAAGAAAAAGGGTTTAATTGTATCTGAGATCAACCCAGACAGGCAGTCGTTGACAAACTTCGTGACCTCTGACAAGAGTGTCTCGGCAACTTCTCCGAGAACTGGTTTTACCATCTCCTTGAGATGCTGAGGTCTTACTCCAGTGTATCCCCCTGCCGAGCCTGGCGGAAATGACATGATGGCTTTGTATACCTCTGACGCTTGGAGGAATAGAGGTCCCATGTCCGGGACATTTGTGTCCCGAGCAGTGGGTTCCCACGGTACTCTAGGAGGGTGCTTCTCTCTCAGTGAGTCGGCAGTAGCGGGATTTCTAGGGGCGATTGTGTCTTCGCTGGTAAGTAACCTAATTGCTCCTACTGTGTTGCCCTCTTCATTTTTTTTGGTCATTTGTGTTCCTAGTTTAAAATTGTCATTGGAACTCTTGGGTCTGCAACGACGGTTTTTGCGCTGAGGAGGGATCGGGATCAAGTTGTCAGCTCTGGGGTAATTATTTATTGCCCTAGTGACTGATGAGGCTAGTGACGTGCCTCCTCTTGCAGGTACGCCTAAGCAAATATTGCCAAACAGGAGCAAATTATAACATGCTTTGATGGTGGCCGCAGCATTAAGATTTGCAGACCGTTCATTCACTTTCCTTGGAAGGTCTGTATATTTCCCAGCTGCAAATGGGCGTGCTGCTTTAGGAATGTGGGGAAGAGTTCTGGTTGTGGATGCTTTGATGGCCCCCAGGAGGTCATCTGATGACATGAAGTTCGCTGGAATGTGTGGGGGTGCCGGGGGGACCTGTGGGCCTTCTCTCTCTACAAGTTCCGTCCACGAACCCTCACAGTTGTTGTGTTGACGTAGGGTTCCATCGTTTCTAAGGCTGTGAGATTCGTCACACACCCGACACATTCCTCTGGATCTGGGTCCTCTGGGTGCACGTCTGGATGCACTGTTCCCAGGACCGTGTTCTTGGCTGAGGGGTTCCTGGTTAGTTGGTGGAGTCCCCTCCATCCCCCGGGCGGGCTGAGACATCGGCCGGCGTGGGAGGGATGACAGGGGTGGTGGCGGCAGGGGTGGACACGGGTGGTGGCAGAAGTGGCTAGCTGTCCCTCGAACTCACCACTCGTATGAGTACTTGTGTCTCCCTCCCTTTTTGGAGGAACCTGAATGCTTGCTGTGACCTGTGCCATATCTGGGTGCATGGAAGGTAACACATCCCTGCACAAGCACTGTGTGGGCGGTGAATAGGTGGGTGGGAGACACTCAGGCGCAGGCTGGGCTGGGTGGTGGGGTTGCAGGAGGTACTGTGGTGTGATGAGGCCGGCAGGCGGGGAGCGGGTGGGGGATGACCGGGCCTCGCTCTGCTTGATGGGGAGGGGGGGCCAGGGAGACACTTACCCACTGGTATAATTTTTTTATATATCACTGTACAATGGTGAATGAATCATACACTTGTAATCCGACACACTGTGAGCTCTATTTGCTCTAAACATGATTGCTGATTTTTATTTTTTTTTCCAAACGTATTTCTATAAACACTGAGTGGCATATGGGTGACCCCCCCCTCACCCGCCTGAACAACAACACCCCCTCTTTAGCTGTGGGAGGCCTAGAGGGCGCCAGCGTGTCCCTCACTGCCGTTGTATTCCACACACTGCAAACCCACCTGTTTGATCCGTTTTTGTTGAGATGGTCCACTCTAGGCACTTGTCGCCACTCCTGCACCTTCCCAGGACATTCACACAGTACTTTGTGAAGGCTAGGCACGGTGACGCCAGGATGTCCCTAAGTTTTGGCTCAGTAAACAACAGAGCCTCCTCCACGCGTCCTCCCGCTGCCCTGATAGTTATGTATGTATATATATATATATATATATATATATATATATATATATATATATATATATATATATATATATATATATATGTCGTACCTAGTAGCCAGAACGCACTTCTCAGCCTACTATACAAGGCCCGATTTGCCTAATAAGCCAAGTTTTCATGAATTAATTGTTTTTCGACTACCTAACCTACCTAACCTAACCTAACCTAACTTTTTCGGCTACCTAACCTAAGCTAACCTATAAAGATAGGCTAGGTTAGGTTAGGTAGGGTTGGTTAGGTTCGGTCATATATCTACGTTAATTTTAACTCCAATAAATTTTTTTTACCTCATACATAATGAAATGGGTAGCTTTATCATTTCATAAGAAAAAAATTAGAGAAAATATATTAAGTCAGGAAAACTTGGCTTATTAGGCAAATCGGTCCTTGCATTGTAGGCTGAGAAGTGCGTTCTGGCTACTAGGTACGACATATATATATATATATATATATATATATATATATATATATATATATATATATATATATATATATATATATATATGTCGTACCTAGTAGCCAGAACGCACTTCTCGGCCTACTATGCAAGGCCCGATTTGCCTAATAAGCCAAGTTTTCCTGAAATAATATATTTTCTCTAATTTTTTCTTATGAAATGATAAAGTTACCCATTTCATTATGTATGAAGTCAATTTTATTTTATTGGAGTTAAAATTAACGTAGATATATGACCGAACCTAACCAACCCTACCTAACCTAACCTAACCTATCTTTATAGGTTAGGTTAGGTTAGGTAGCCAAAAAAGTTAGGTTAGGTTAGGTTAGGTAGGTTAGGTAGTCGAAAAACAATTAATTCATGAAAACTTGGTTTATTAGGCAAATCGTGCCTTGCATAATAGGCTGAGAAGTGCGTTCTGGCTATTAGGTACGACATATATATATATATATATATACGTCGTACCTAGTAGCCAGAACGCACTTCTCAGCCTACTATGCAAGGCCCGATTTGCCTAATAAGCCAAGTTTTCCTGAATTATTATATTTTCTGTAATTTTTTTCTTATGAAATGATAAAGCTACCCATTTCATTATGTATGAGGTCAATCTTTTTTTATTGGAGGTAAAATTTACGTAGATATATAACAGAACCTAACCAACCCTACCTAACCTAACCTAACCTAACCTAACCTAACCTAACCTAACCTATCTTTATAGGTTAGGTTAGGTTAGGTAGCCGAAAAAGTTAGGTTAGGTTAGGTTAGGTAGGTTAGGTAGTCGAAAAACAATTAATTCATGGAAACTTGGCTTATTAGGCAAATCGGGCCTTGAATAGTAGGCTGAGAAGTGCGTTCTGGCTACTAGGTACGACATATATATATATATATATATATATATATATATATATATATATATATATATATATATATATATATATATATATATATATATATATATATATATATATATATATATATATATATATATATATATATATATATATATATACATACATACATACAACTGAAAACTCACACCCCAGAAGTGACTCGAACCCATACTCCCAGGAGCAACGCAACTGGTATGTACAAAACGCCTTAATCCACTTGACCATCACGACCGGACATAATGAGGTGATAGCCGAGGCTATTTGAACCACCCCACCGCCGGCACTCGGATAGTAATCTTGGGCATAGCATTTTACCAAATCACCTCATTCTTTGGGGCACACGTGAGGAACACAAATGCGAACAAGCCTGAATGGTCCCCAGGACAATATGCAACTGAAAACTCACACCCCAGAAGTGACTCGAACCCATACTCCCAGGAGCAACGCAACTGGTATGTACAAGACGCCTTAATCCACTTGACCATCACGACCGGACATAATGAGGTGATAGCTGAGGCTATTTGAACCACCCCACCGCCGGCACTCGGATAGTAATCTTGGGCATAGCATTTTACCAAATCACCTCATTCTTTGGGGCACACGTGAGGAACACAAATGCAAACAAGCCTGAATGGTCCCCAGGACAATATGCAACTGAAAACTCACACCCCAGAAGTGACTCAAACCCATACTCCCAGGAGCAACGCAACTGGTATGTACAAGACACCTTAATCCACTTGACCATCACGACCGGACATAATGAGGTGATAGCCGAGGCTATTTGAACCACCCCACCGCCGGCACTCGGATAGTAATCTTGGGCATAGCATTTTACCAAATCACCTCATTCTTTGGGGCACACGTGAGGAACACAAATGCGAACAAGCCTCAATGGTCCCCAGGACAATATGCAACTGAAAACTCACACCCCAGAAGTGACTCGAACCCATACTCCCAGGAGCAACGCAACTGGTATGTACAAGACGCCTTAATCCACTTGACCATCACGACCGGACATAATGAGGTGATAGCCGAGGCTATTTGAACCACCCCATCGCCGGCACTCGGATAGTAATCTTGGGCATAGCATTTTACCAAATCACCTCATTCTTTGGGGCTCATGTGAGGAACACAAATGCGAACAAGCCTGAATGGTCCCCAGGACAATATGCAACTGAAAACTCACACCCCAGAAGTGACTCGAACCCATACTCCCAGGAGCAACGCAACTGGTATGTACAAGACGCCTTAATCCACTTGACCATCACGACCGGACATAATGAGGTGATAGCCGAGGCTATTTGAACCACCCCACCGCCGGCACTTGGATAGTAATCTTGGGCATAGCATATTAACAAATCACCTCATTCTTTAGGGCACACGTGAGGAACACAAATGCGAACAAGCCTGAATGGTCCCCAGGACAATATGCAACTGAAAACTCACACCCCAGAAGTGACTCGAACCCATACTCCCAGGAGCAACGCAACTGGTATGTACAAGACGCCTTAATCCACTTGACCATCACGACCGGACATAATGAGGTGATAGCCGAGGCTATTTGAACCACCCCACCGCCGGCACTCGGATAGTAATCTTGGGCATAGCATTTTACCAAATCACCTCAATCTTTGGGGCACACGTGAGGAACACAAATGCGAACAAGCCTGAATGGTCCCCAGGACAATGTGCAACTGAAAACTCACACCCCAGAAGTGACTCGAACCCATTCTCCCAGGAGCAACGCAACTGGAATGTACAAGACGCCTTAATCCACTTGACCATCACGACCGGACATAATGAGGTGATAGCCGAGGCTATTTGAACCACCCCACTGCCGGCACTCGGATAGTAATCTTGGGCATAGCATTTTACCAAATCACCTCATTCTTTGGGGCACACGTGAGGAACACAAATGCGAACAAGCCTGAATGGTCCCCAGGACAATATGCAACTGAAAACTCACACCCCAGAAGTGACTCGAACCCATACTCCCAGGAGCAACGCAACTGGTATGTACAAGACGCCTTAATCCACTTGACCATCACGACCGGACATAATGAGGTGATAGCCGAGGCTATTTGAACCACCCCACCGCCGGCACTCGGATAGTAATCTTGGGCATAGCATTTTACCAAATCACCTCATTCTTTGGGGCACACGTGAGGAAGACAAATGCGAACGAGCCTGAATGGTCCCCAGGACAATATGCAACTGAAAACTCACACCCCAGAAGTTACTCGAACCCATACTCCCAGGAGCAACGCAACTGGTATGTACAAGACGCCTTAATCCACTTGACCATCACGACCGGACATAATGAGGTGATAGCCGAGGCTATTTGAACCACCCCACCGCCGGCACTCGGATAGTAATCTTGGGCATTTCATTTTACCAAATGGTTCAAATAGCCTCGGCTATCACCTCATTATGTCCGGTCGTGATGGTCAAGTGGATTAAGGCATCTTGTACATACCAGTTGCGTTGCTCCTGGGAGTATGGGTTCGAGTCACTTCTGGGGTGTGAGTTTTCAGTTGCATATTGTCCTGGGGACCATTCAGGCTTGTTCGCATTTGTGTTCCTCACGTGTGCTCTAAAGAATGAGGTGATTCAGTAAAATGCTATGCCCAAGATTACTATCCGAGTGCCGGTGGTGGGGTGGTTCAAATAGCCTCGGCTATCACCTCATTATGTCCGGTCGTGATGGTCAAGTGGATTAAGGCGTCTTGTACATACCAGTTGCGTTGCTCCTGGGAGTATGGGTTCGAGTCACTTCTGGGGTGTGAGTTTTCAGTTGCATATTGTCCTGGGGACCATTCAAGCTTGTTCGCATTTGTTTTCCTCACGTGTGCCCCAAAGAATGAGGTGATTTGGTAAAATGCTATGCCCAAGATTACTATCCGAGTGCCGGCGGTGGGGTGGTTCAAATAGCCTCGGCTATCACCTCATTATGTCCGGTCGTGATGGTCAAGTGGATTAAGGCGTCTTGTACATACCAGTTGCGTTGCTCCTGGGAGTATGGATTCGAGTCACTTCTGGGGTGTGAGTTTTCAGTTGCATATTGTCCTGGGGACCATTCAGGCTTCTTCGCATTTGTGTTCCTCACGTGTGCCCCAAAGAATGAGGTGATTTGGTAAAATACTATGCCCAAGATTACTATCTGAGTGCCGGCGGTGGGGTGGTTCAAATAGCCTCGGCTATCACCTCATTATGTCCGGTCGTGATGGTCAAGTGGATTAAGGCGTCTTGTACATACCAGTTGCGTTGCTCCTGGGAGTATGGGTTCGAGTCACTTCTGGGGTGTGAGTTTTCAGTTGCATATTGTCCTGGGGACCATTCAGGCTTGTTCGCATTTGTGTTCCTCACGTGTGCCCCAAAGAATGAGGTGATTTGGTAAAATGCTATGCCCAAGATTACTATCCGAGTGCCGGCGGTGGGGTGGTACAAATAGCCTCGGCTATCACCTCATTATGTCCGGTCGTGATGGTCAAGTGGATTAAGGCATCTTGTACATACCAGTTGCGTTGCTTCTGGGAGTATGGGTTCGAGTCACTTCTGGGGTGTGAGTTTTCAGTTGCATATTGTCCTGGGGACCATTCAGGCTTGTTCGCATTTGTGTTCCTCACGTGTGCCCCAAAGAATGAGGTGATTTGGTAAAATGCTACGCCCAAGATTACTATCTGAGTGCCGGCGGTGGGGTGGTTCAAATAGCCTCGGCTATCACCTCATTATGTCCGGTCGTGATGGTCAAGTGGATTAAGGCGTCTTGTACATACCAGTTGCATTGCTCCTGGGAGTATGGGTTCGAGTCCCTTCTGGGGTGTGAGTTTTCAGTTGCATATTGTCCTGGGGACCATTCAGGCTTGTTCGCATATATACACATACATACATATATTTATATATAAGCAGCCTTGTCCTTCCCAACAGGATCAGCAGGTGGGTTCACAAGACTAAAACCCAACCACCTCACGCAAATGCTCAACCCTGCACTGGGTGTGGGAACCGACCTGTGAGATTTATATTTATTTAATTTATATGAGTTTATATAGAATTTATATATACGTTAATTTATATATTTTGATAGCAATTTGTATGATGATAAGTGGACTGTATTTCTGCAATAATCTCACATATCGATCCACTACACATTAGGGGGGGTTTATATTGAATTTATATATATGCAGCCAATCAAACTACAGTATTAGACTACATACATTGAATAGATTCCTTATCTTCTTGTACAGCAGGCCTTAATCCACCAGATATAACCAGGCTGTAGACACCAAATAATTCTCTTTGAGGTAGCTTCCATCACCCTGGTAACTGATGCACAAAGCATGCTTCCTCGTCTTGACCTGTCAAAAGGGCGCTAGCTATGAAGCCAGAATCCTAATATATGACAGCTATATCAGAGAAAATACTGTACAATGAACCATAAAGACCTAGGCTTAATTACCTTTTATTAAGAGGCAGTTCGTATTCTAACCAGCTCGCCCCTATCTACTGACATTAATGACCACAAATGTTAGATAAATGGGTTTCGGCAGAACACTTAACTTGTATTTGTTGACAGTGTGTTGATGATGGTACACCTTTGGTTTCCATAACACTTCGTCCAAGTAAAATTAACAGGAGCCGAATTGCTCCCGTGCCTCTGGTCTAAGTACAATAACAATGGCTGACCACTCCCTCCTCACTAACGCTACTGGCCTACATTGTCCAGATGACAGTAAGTGATAGAAGGGTCACATTTACTCTATTTTAATATTGATAATTAAGTTAATTTATATGAGATGTTTTTATGATGGTAAAGTTCAAAGACTAATGTATTTAAGAATAATTCCCACCATAATAGGTGGTGAATTTATAATAGTATGTAGTAATGATATCCCGTTTTCTATAGACAGAAAGTTCCACTACAAGTTATATTTTCTATGGGTTAACTTGTTTATACAATGCAGCAATATTATCTGCCTGTATGATATTATTAAATGGTGTCGGATTTTCCGACACTGGGTGACATTGCAAAGAACCTCTTGGTGGAACTAAAAAGATTCACCAACACATGTCTAGCTGGCAACATACCAGAGACCATAAGACCTACCTTTTTTGGAGCATCTCTCTGTGCTTTAAAGAAAGAGGATGGAAGGATCAGGCCAATAGCAGTAGGCAATTCTCTCCAGTGTCTCGTCGCAAAGGCTGCTGCAAGAACAGTTAGTGATGCAGCGGCCAACATGCAGAAGCCAAAACAGCTCGGGTTCAGCATTCCACAAGGGTGTGAGGCAGCAGCCCATGCAGCTCGAGCCTTCATCGCCAACATCACAGACGAAAAGGCCCTTATCAAGCTACATTTAAAAAATGCCTTCAATTTGGTGCGGAGGGATGCTGTACTCCATGCGGTTCATAGTCATTTCCCTTCCCTCTACCCTTTCGTACATTCATGCTACAGTATGAATCTAAAGCTACTTTTTGGAGAACATGAAATTGACTCGCGAGAAGGCGTCCAACTGGGTGACCCCCTTGCTCCTCTCCTTTTCTGCTTAGTCATCAAACAAGTCACAGAGGTCCTGTCCAGCGAGCTTAACATCTGGTTCTTGGATGATGGTACCCTAGCTGGTTCCCAAGACTCCCTCCTAGAGGATATCAGAAAAGTCCAGGAGCAAGGTGCAGTTTTAGGCCCCACCCTGAACCCTTCTAAATGTGAAATAATGTGTTCCAACCAGGGCATCGTAGAGAGAATAGAGGGTCTTCTGCCCTCTATACATAAAACTAAACCTGAAGACAGCACACTCCTAGGAGCTCCCCTGGGGTTGAAAGCCATCGATGAGGTCCTTGACAAGAAAATCGCCGACCATAAGAGGATGGATGGGAGGATTGAGGATATTGATGCTCATGATGCACTCTACCTCATCACCAGATGTCTGTCCCTCCCCAGGTTAACCTACTTTCTGAGGTGTTCACCATCTTACAGTAGCCAAACACTAGCTGAGTATGACCGGTTACTGAAATCAATGCTAGAAAAAGCCCTTAACCTCTCCCTTGATGACCTACAGTGGAAACAAGCCTCTCTTCCCGTAAAACTTGGGGGCCTCGGAGTTCGAACAGCAACACAAATCGCTGTTCCAGCCTTCCTGTCCTCCTCATCGGCATCCGACCACCTTGTGAAAGAAATTCTACCTGCCCACTTACATCAGCTGGCAGGTGTACATGATCCCAATTTTACACGCTGTGCCACAGAGTGGGCAACTCGTGCAGGCCCATCACCTCAATTACCATCCCTGAAAGCCCACAAGCAATCCAGCCGGGATGGCCCCATTGTAGACCAAGTTGCTGCAACAACACAACACGACATTGCTCGCCTCACAGCAGTAGCAGCCTCACATGCAGGGGATTTCCTGTTAGCAACCCCAAAGTCGGCAACTGGCACGCGTCTCACACCACACGCCCTCCGAATTGCTGTGGCCCTCTGCCATGCTGCCCCAACCCACACCAGATATAGGTGTATTTGCGGCGAGGTGGTGGCTGACAGGTACGGCCACCATGGCCTACTCTGCAAAAGCACAGGGGGATGGCACTCGAAGCACAGTGAAGTTAACGATATCATCAAGAGGAGCCTCACCACAGCTGGATGCCCAGCTGAAAGAGAGCCCCGTTACCTAATGCCCCGTAACTCTGATGTTCTTATTGGTCGCCCGGATGGTATCATAGTGAAACCCTGGAAGAATGGCAAGCAGTTGGTATGGGACTACACGTGCGTATCAACCCTGGCTAACACCTACATTGACCTCGGTGTTGCACAACCAGGTGGCGCTGCCACCCACGGGGAAGCAGCCAAACCCCATAAGTACAGAGAACTGGATCACCAGTGCAATTTTGTCCCCATTGCTTCTGAGACACCCGGCGCGGTTTCACCTTGTTGAAACACCAAGGTGATCCTAGAGCTGCGAGCTTTCTTTTCCAGCGCCTCAGGGTGGCGATACAGAGGGGAAATGCACACTGCATCCAGGGTTCCTGCCCACCATCCGAGGAGCTGGAGGAACTCGACAACCTATGATAAACATCTTTGTACCCTATATGTAACTCCTTTTTTGTAACAAAGTTCAAAAAAACAAATATATATGTGTACATACAAAAGAATGGGGGTGGTAGAAGATAATATTAGTGTTCAGTGAGAAACCACAAGGTCTCCTCTGAATACTTTTTATTTTCTTCTCCGAGGCTATGGGTCCCACATTGGCACCAGAAAACCAGAAAAACGGCCAGCCTACACATGAGAAACTCTCCAGACACAATGCAGAACGCTTTAAAAGAGACCAACGTCGTCTATGCCTTCAAATGCCCTCGTGGGGACTGTAAGCTCCAAAAAACCCAGTATATAGGCAAGACAACAACATCTCTTTCTAGGCGTTTAACGATGCATAAGCAACAGGGCTCCATTAAGGAACATATAATCTCTTCCCACAACCAAACCATCGCCAGAGAAATCCTAGTAAACAACACAGAAATCATCGATAGATACAGCGATAGCAGACGGCTTGACGTTTGCGAGGCACTACACATTAAAAAGTCAACACCAGCAATCAACAGCCAATTAATGCACAACTATATTCTACCCACCTCAAGACTCCGCTCCAATATAGAAGCATCAAGAAATATGGACCAATAGGCTTTCTACAATCACTTCCATTCAATACCCATTGTTTCGTGTTTTGTCTTGTGTTGATGAATTTAATACCCTATTAATACCACCTCACCCCATCCACCTCACTCAAATGTAGATATAAATAAATCGGAGATGTGTAAGTTCTATTCAGTTGTGTATGTGTAAACTAAAGTCTTTGAAAATGTAATAAGTTTTACGAAACGCGCTCAAGTGTCGCGTCAGACTAGAAATAAAAATGAATTTTGGAGAATTGATTTTTGAATTACCACCAACAGTGAAAAGGAATGTACGAAAGATCGAGAAAATTCGTGTTAGAATTATTAATCTTACTTTTTCGGTCATATTTAATAATATATATATATATATATATATATATATATATATATATATATATATATATATATATATATATATATATATATATATATAATATATATATATATATATATATATATATATATATATATATATATATATATATATATATATATATATATATATGTGTGTGTGTGTGTGTGTGTGTGTGTGTGTGTATGTGTGTGTGTGTGTGTGTGTGTGTGTGTGTGTTGTACCTAGTAGCGAGAACGTCATACTCGGCCTACTATTGTTGGAAATTTCCAACACCGATACATCTCTATTGTATCACAATACACTATTGTTGAATATTTTACACAATATCAATTACTTTACTAACTGTAATACTAACATAAATTAATATTTCTTTATCTGCGCATGAATTGTTGAAATTCTCACGACATCGAGAGGCAGGATTGCATCAGATAATGTCTATCTAAACACATTTATTACCAATGTGTTAGAGAATTGAATATGGTTCTCTACTTTTATCAATATACTGTATAATAATTAGTTACTGGTAATATAACTCCTAATGATCCAATAACCGAGAGTTATTAACTGATTATCACTAAATAACAGTTTTGTCTGATATATACGAATGCCATGAAAATATTTCCCGTTTCTCGTTAATAAGGAAACGGTGCTAAATCAACACTATCTAGTGAGAATATAAACAATATAGTTCCCTACAATTGCAACCCTATTCTTAAAGCATTACTTCAATAATTATACGGAAAAGAATTCTCTGTGATTACTAAATTCTATTGTGAATGCGAGGAGGGGATTGAGGGAGATGCGAGCGTCGAGCCGCCATTAGTCCTCATGTGTTCGACTAGCGATCAGGAAGGGAAGACGCGTGGTGGTGGTGTGACTGAAAAGTTTTCTAACATTAATTACGTTGCAACTCCATGAATAGTCACCAATTACCTCCCCACGTGTTCAACAGTGCCCTACCACTTAATAACGCGTCAACAATTGAAGTCACGGCCCGTAATTACGCGAACACAGCAGTGGACGCCTTGGACTGGCAGACTTTAGTATTTGATATGCTCATGTTAAGTATACCTTTCTAGTCTGATGCATCAATTCAGATTGTATATTTGTGGGTAGTCTGTCGTTACGATGCAAAACCAATAACAACAAAACGTTAGTTGATTTTCTTCATTTATTTCAATTTCAATGAATATTGAAATAATTTATAGCCTAATACAATGCTTCTTAATTTTCCCTGATTGCAGCATGTAGACAAGGAGTTAACAAGTTGTTTCTCATCACTCATGATAATTTCCATGGGTTTCTTCCTTATAGGGAGCATGTAGTAACGAGGACAAATAACGAAACAGAATTACAGAAGTCGTCTTACAGCTAAGACACCCGCTTTCGTATAAATTTAGCTAAGATTATTAATAGTTTCTATATAAATTCACATATACGATTTTCACAGTGAATCATTTAATGCCAGAATTTATGGCTCAGTGTTTAAGGTGTTTTGTTCTTATTATTGCTCAATATTTCATAATCTTTTAATATATCATTATTTGAGGTATCATATCTTTGAATCTATATTAGTTTAGATTTGCTATGTTACTAACTCAACAATGAACTGGTGACGAACCACACTGGTTCCTAGATATATATGAACTTCTAGAAATACCCCCTCAATGTTAATATTTGAGGCTTTGACTTTAATTAATTAATAATACAGTCTATTCATTATTTTCAAGTGATTATTAAGTTAATCTCGTACATAGGCACTGGTTCTATAGTGTCAATCTAATAATCACCTTTGTTTGTTTTCCCTCTTTTCTCAAAAGTGGGTGGTCCTTCGATTTATGTTTAACATAATAATCAAATAATTTAATATCTGAGTTAAAGCCCAAGATACCCAACAGTTTGGTCCTTTTCGAACCGGATCCATACTAATTAATCATTACTAACCCCGATAACATTATATTCCACAATTAGAAAGTACTTTCAGGTGTTAAATATTATTTACAACAGTAGAATACTTGCAAAACACAATTAATACTCTTGTGTTCATTTAATTTCTTATACACATAATTTCTACCAGTGTATATATTATATAAAATAAAAAATAGAAAACATAGCACTATTTTACACATTATTGCACCACATTTATTGTAGTTATTATGCCAACCCAACAGAGGTAGGATATTTCAGATTGACACAGTACTAAGATTTGTACAAATTCATTCTACACCATTAGCTGCATTAATAGGTAGGATTATTACCTAACTAGTACTGTTAGACAGTGCTGGAGCATTATTATTTTATGTAGTGCTGACCCTAATGAGTGGGATTAACCATTTATTGCGTAATTACATTTATTACATGTTTCTATGTACATCTTCGAGTGTTACTGTAAGTTCACTACCCATCCAAGGCTGATTTTGAAGAGCTAAGCTAAGGAACACCTGTAGTGATACCAAAGCACCACTCAAATCTTAGCTACTTATTATTAGATAGGTAGCTAACCTCCCAATGAGGTAAATTACAATCAGCCTCAAGAAAATATCAGGCTGTCAATAATTATACCTATACAAAGGGAGCCGGTCGGCCGAGCGGACAGCACGCTGGACTTGTGATCCTGTGGTCCTGGGTTCGATCCCAGGTGCCGGCGAGAAACAATGGGCAGAGTTTCTTTCACCCTATGCCCCTGTTACCTAGCAGTTAAATAGGTACCTGGGTGTTAGTCAGCTGTCACGGGCTGCTTCCTGGGGGTGGAGGCCTGGTCGAGGACCGGGCCGCGGGGACACTAAAACCCCCAAAATCATCTCAAGATACTGCTCTACATATAGGAGCAAGTACCATAGCTGTCTAAGTGGCTATATAAGCCCTATAAGGCTCAAACTTACAGCCAGAATGGCTACTCCAGAAAAAACTGGAAGAATCTTGAAAGGTCTTCAAAGTCACCTGTCAAGACTACTTGGCAAATGTAACAACTGTTTAGGAACTAACTCAGTTGACGTCTTCAGGCTAAAAATTTCCACAAAGGTGGCTAGCCAAAAATATGACCAAGTAAAGGATATAATCGAGTCTTATAGGAACATACTCCTTGTCAGTAATACTGACCCAGACGAATTGAGTCTGATAGAATCTGACCTTGCCGACTATGAAGATATAATTCAAGACAAGTTAGATCACTATAACAAAGTGCTTGCGACACAAAATGTTCCTGATTGGTTAGAACATTTTTGTAGTAGACCTACATCCAAGCAAGCACACAGCTCAGATGAAATACATGAGCGACCTCAAAATGATGAGAATCCTTACACCATAGCCCATGCTACTTGAAACTTTATTCCAAGTAGCGAATCTTTAACAACAACAACATCTAATCAATTCTGATCACTACACAGGATTAACAACTGAAGTTCAACCTTCATTTTCTACAATCTCATCTAATACAACTTCACGTAATAATTTATTTACAGAGTCTGATCAGTTTTCAGACAGCTCTTCTCAATATTCCCTGGATTCTATAAATTCAATGCATGAGGCTACTGAATTAAGTAGCTCCTCACAGGAACCCAGAGAAACAAGTGAAGTTGCAGATGAAACTCTTAATGAAGCTGTAATAATCAGTGAATCTGAACCAGAAAATTATAAAGCTGAAGCTGCAGCAGCAGCCAAAGCTGTAATTAAATCTGAGGCTAAGCAAGAAGCCTTAAGCAACACAAGTAATAGTCATAATTACTCACACCAGCCTTCTAGATTAAGTGCTAACAATGAGAAGACTGTTATAAACCTTGTACACCAATTACTAGATTTATCTCCACCAAAACAATCAGTGGGCTCTTTACTAACTTTTAGTTTTCAGCTTGAGTCACTGTTAAATCCCTTCAGTTATGAGGTGGATCACCCAACTGCTGAGTGGGTGACTAAAATTATCATCCAGAGAAAATTGTCTGATAACACACTCAATAAATTATATTTATACCAGAATGGTAATGTCCTGTCAATGCAGGATATATTTGCAGGTTTGCGCAATATGAGCAATCAATCAGCAAACCAGGCACTTAAACAGCTGAAACAAAAATTGATGCAAATATTTTTTACTAACTCTTAGTGCAGAAAACGTTGAAATAATAAGGTTTTCTTGGCAAGCCTTAAGCGCAGGTATTGTGGACCTTAGTCCTAGTGAATTTATAATTATAGAAGTTGCTTGATGATTTCATAGTATTGCTAAATTCAGGAAATGCTAAATGCATTGGGTGCTAGATTCTCTAGCTTACTATTATTGATTACCTAGGGAGTGCTAGATTCTCTAGCCTAATATTATTAATTACCTAGGGAGACTGAGTGTGGTCAATTATTACTTGTCGAGGATAATTCTAGGTCTGCAGTGGATTGAATGGCTTGGTCGCTGTGACTTGTACTTGTTTAGGAACGGACCACTGTTTTTCCACTGAGAGCTATGAAACATCTCGGCGAATACTAATTGTACTACATTCAATCTGGGTTTATTACTCAGCTGTGTTTCTCATTTTAGCTTGCTGCTGGAGAATTGATTTTCTGCTGACTAATTTATTATTGTTGGCAGGCATAGGCTTGTTCACATTCAAAACTTTACCTGTGAGTAAATAGCCACCTGCAGATTGGAACATATTCATGCCCAATCGTTTAACATGTCAAGTTATGAACTGGTAATAGTAGTCTGCTCCTACTAGTACATATACATTGTTAAGGCGGTCAGACGTTAACTTGTTGTCAGCCAAATTAATTTCACGTTCCTGCAGGAAGTGGGCTGTGTACCCCAGACCCTTAATATTTAGGTCAAAAGGTATTTGATCTACAACAATGGCTTGGATAGCCTTGACATGACTACCTAGTCGTACAAGCGGTTGAACTACTGAGTATTCATGGGTTCCTCGATTTATCATGAACCCTGACAGGTTTAATTTTACCTGTCTGATTGGTTGTAAATTGAGTGCCTCTGCCGCTTTCTGAGTAATGGAAGTTCTCTGGGATCCTTGATCAAATAATCCACGAGTGGTGATCTTGGCTCCTTTGTTCTTTAATTGAAGTTGGGCAGTTGGCAAAGTTGCATCCACTTGAGATGCTGGTGAAATTACGCTTTACACATCTCGCACCTTGTAGCACTGCACTGGTGTAGATTCTCTACCTCCTATTCTAGGATTAACATAATTTGTCTTTACAAATTTGGACAGTGCAGCATGATGCTTGCCCCTTCTACACCTATTGCAGGTGTTCAGTGGGGTGTCACAGCTATTAACATTACGTGATTTGAGACACCTAGTACATTTGTGTAACTGTTTGAGTCGTCTGACTCGTGTGTCTCTATTGGGATAATTCGTACATTTGTACAGAGAATGTTTTTTATTGCAAAACAAGCATATTCCTCATCCTACAGCTCGTTTAGGGGTTACCTGTTTAGGTAAAACAGGAACTGCAGGTTGTGATGGTTTTGCTGCTTGCATTTGCTTGTTATTTATTCTCTTAGGAGTACTTGGTGTACTCTGGGGAGCAATTACTGGGTTCTTGGGAGTGCTCTTTGGACTATTAGGTCCCTTAGAAGCACATATGGGGCCCTTGGGCCTTACTGATGAATCAGTGTTTAACTTATTGTTATTACATCGATTATTAGTACCCTTGTTACCTGGTGACAGTGTCATTTTAGGAGTTCCATGTAAGGAAACTGATGTGGGTACAGTTGCGGTGAATTCAGAAGAGGCATTAATTCTCGTTTCTGCTTAATTGTTGTAGGAGCGCAGCACGAACAAACTTGCAAACTTACCAAAACGTAAGTGAATCTACAAAGAACTAATAACTCATGAAACGTTTAGGTTGGGAAAATGTTACAAATTATCTTTGAGTAGGATTAATCGTAGCAGTAATTAAATTTCCAGCAACCTTAGGTTTCCTTTCGTTCAATGCATTATCATTAAACCATCAGCATTGTTACCTAACCTGCTTAATGAGCTCAATATAGCTCACTTTTGAGTTAACGTAATATTTGAGCAATTTAATGTTCCCCATGCCCAAATGTTAACATTTAATGTTCCCCACGAGCACTGCTCGCCATGATAATTGAACGCTACACTGCTCCACCTCGTTAATTCGAGTTCAATATAACTCACCCTGAGTTAGCGTAACAATTGAGCCCTTTAATGTTCCCCATGCTAATACGAGCATTGCTCGCCATGATAATTGAACGCTACAATGCTCTCCACGCTAATTCACCAGAGAATCTGCATAGATTCCGTGCTTAGCTATTCTTCAACAAGGATCTTGCACTAATAACCCGAGCTGATCTTACAGCTCACTTGTGAATTAACGTAATAATTGAGTACTTTATTGTTCTCCATGCGAATTCGAGCTCAATATTGCTCGCCATGATAATTGAACGCAACAATACTCCACCTCGTTAGTTCGAGCTCAATTATAGCTCACTCTGTTAAGGAGCTCAATATAGCTCACCCTGTCAATTCGAGCTCAATACAGCTCACAATGTTAATTTGAGTACATTACTGCTTACCATTTAGCTAGAGTAACTCCACTAAGAATTAGTGAGTTATCACAATTAGCTTAGTCCTCTACTTAGGTAGGTTAGAAATTTAAACCATCTATTTAGGTAGGTTTTAGGGACTTTAGTTAGTGTCAACTGAGTACTAGCCTAGTCTGTACTCACAATTAATTACAGTTGACTATGCTTATAGAGACTGATTTAATACTGTGCTTATAGAGACTGATATGCTTATAGAGACTGATTTAATACTAGAGACTGTGCCCCAAAGAATGAGGTGATTTGGTAAAATGCTATGCCCAAGATTACTATCCGAGTGCCGGCGGTGGGGTGTTTCAAATAGCCTCGGCTATCACCTCATTATGTCCGGTCGTGATGGTCAAGTGGATTAAGGCGTCTTGTACATACCAGTTGCGTTGCTCCTGGGAGTATGGGTTCGAGTCACTTCTGGGGTGTGAGTTTTCAGTTGCATATTGTCCTGGGGACCATTCAGGCTTGTTCGCATTTGTGTTCCTCATGTGTGCCCCAAAGAATGAGGTGATTTGGTAAAATGCTATGCCCAAGATTACTATCCGAGTGCCGGCGGTGGGGTGGTTCAAATAGCCTCGGCTATCACCTCATTATGTCCGGTCGTGATGGTCAAGTGGATTAAGGCGTCTTGTACATACCAGTTGCATTGCTCCTGGGAGTATGGGTTCGAGTCACTTCTGGGGTGTGAGTTTTCAGTTGCATATTGTCCTGGGGACCATTCAGGCTTGTTCGCATTTGTGTTCCTCACGTGTGCCCCAAAGAATGAGGTGATTTGGTAAAATGCTATGCCCAAGATTACTATCCGAGTGCCGGCGGTGGGGTGGTTCAAATAGCCTCGGCTATCACCTCATTATGTCCGGTCGTGATGGTCAAGTGGATTAAGGCTTCTTGTACATACCAGTTGCGTTGCTCCTGGGAGTATGGGTTCGAGTCACTTCTGGGGTGTGAGTTTTCAGTTGTATATGTATATATATATATATATATATATATATATATATATATATATATATATATATATATATATATATATATATATATATATATATTGTGACGGTAACGCGTTGGTGTTCGACTGTTCAAAGCTAGGGGTATGGCCTCGTCACATAGAAACAAAAAAAAAAATAGAAAATCTGGAACTTCGTCTGTGGTAAGGTAAGGAGAAGACACACAAAACACAAGTAAATTTTAACAATGAAATTTTAATTACGTTAAAGAAAGCAAAACATGAATAAAATGGACATACAAATTCGTATAATAAAATCAATCAAAATAATAAGAATAATCAAATGGCAAAATGAAAAGTTACGTTAAGACAAGTGAGCAAATAACAAGTGTGTGGCAAACAAAGTAAATAGGTGCAGGAATATTGGCTTCAAGCTATCACTTCTCTTAGTACACGTAAGCCTGGGGCTTAGTCTACCAACGAGACGTGTTAACTTGTCGAAAGCACGGGATATTCTGAAGACTGAGGTCGTGGCGGCCCCAGACATCAAGTAGTATGGTGGGTGGAGTGCAGTTGCAGCTGGAACCCGCAGCCAATCTGCGATGAGCAGGCGACAAGACAGGTAGTTTGGCGGTTTGAGGTGGAGCAGGTGTTCCTGGCTGCATACGTTTTGCTCTCTGGCAAACCTTGGAGATGTTGTTGTCGTTGTTGCATATTTCTTCCATAGTAGTTTTATAGATTTGTAGCGACGTATTTTTGGAGGGAAGAGCAGGGAAGATATTTTTGGAGGGAAGATATATATATATATATATATATATATATATATATATATATATATATATATATATATATATATATATATATATATATATATATATATATATATATATATATACATATATATATATATATATATATATATACATATATATATATATATATATATATATACATATATATATATATATATATATATATATATATATATATATATATACATATATATATACATATATATATATATATACATATATATATACATATATATATATATATATATATATATATATATATATATATATATATATATATATATATATATATATATATATATATATATATATATATATATATATATATATGTCGTACCTAGTAGCCAGAACGCACTTCTCAGCCTACTATTCAAGGCCCGATTTGCCTAATAAGCCAAGTTTTCATGAATTAATTGTTTTTCGACTACCTAACCTACATAACCTAACCTAACCTAACTTTTTCGGCTACCTAACCTAACCTAACCTATAAAGATAGGTTAGGTTAGGTTAGGTAGGGTTGGTTAGGTTCTGTCATATATCTACGTAAATTTTAACTCCAATAAAAAAAGATTGACCTCATACATAATGAAATGGGTAGCTTTATCATTTCATAAGAAAAAAATTAGAGAAAATATAATAATTCAGGAAAACTTGGCTTATTAGGCAAATCGGGCCTTGCATAGTAGGCTGAGAAGTGCGTTCTGGCTACTAGGTACGACATATATATATATATATATATATATATATATATATATATATATATATATATATATATATATATATATATATATATATATATATATGTCGTACCTAGTAGCCAGAACGCACTTATCAGCCTACTATGCAAGGCCCAATTTGCCTAATAAGCCAAGTTTTCATGAATTAATATATTTTCTCTAATTTTTTTCTTATGAAATGATAAAGCTACCCATTTCATTATGTATGAGGTCAATTTTTTTTTAATGGAGTTAAAATTAACGTAGATATATGATCGAACCTAACCAACCCTACCTAACCTAACCTAACCTATCTTCATAGGTTAGGTTCGGTTAGGTAGCTGAAAAAGTTAGGTTAGGTTAGGTTAGGTAGGTTAGGTAGTCGAAAAAACATTAATTCATGAAAACTTGGCTTATTAGGCAAATCGGGCCTTGCATAGTAGGCAGATAAGTGCGTTCTGGCTATTAGGTACGACATATATAAATATATATATATATATATATATATATATATATATATATATATATATATATATCTGAAAACTCACACCCCAGAAGTGACTCGAACCCATACTCCCACAACTGGTATGTACAGGGACGCCTTAATCCGCTTGACCATCACGACCGGACATAAGGAAGTGATAGCCGAGGCTATATGAACCACTTCCCCGCCGGCACTCGGATGGTAATCTTGGGCATAGCATTTTATCAAATCACCTCATTCTTTGGGGCACACGTGAGGAACACAAATGCAAACAAGCCTGAATGGTCCCCAGGACTATATACAACTGAAAACTCACACCCCAGAAGTGACTCGAACCCATACTCCCACAACTGGTATGTACAGGGACGCCTTAATCCGCTTGACCATCACGACCGGACATAAGGAAGTGATAGCCGAGGCTATATGAACCACTTCCCCGCCGGCACTCGGATGGTAATCTTGGGCATAGCATTTTATCAAATCACCTCATTCTTTGGGGCACACGTGAGGAACACAAATGCAAACAAGCCTGAATGGTCCCCAGGACTATATTAGATTACCATCCGAGTGCCGGCGGGGAAGTGGTTCATATAGCCTCGGCTATCACTTCCTTATGTCCGGTCGTGATGGTCAAGCGGATTAAGGCGTCCCTGTACATACCAGTTGTGGGAGTATGGGTTCGAGTCACTTCTGGGGTGTGAGTTTTCAGTTGTATATAGTCCTGGGGACCATTCAGGCTTGTTTGCATTTGTGTTCCTCACGTGTGCCCCAAAGAATGAGGTGATTTGATAAAATGCTATGCCCAAGATTACCATCCGAGTGCCGGCGGGGAAGTGGTTCATATAGCCTCGGCTATCACTTCCTTATGTCCGGTCGTGATGGTCAAGCGGATTAAGGCGTCCCTGTACATACCAGTTGTGGGAGTATGGGTTCGAGTCACTTCTGGGGTGTGAGTTTTCAGTTGTATATAGTCCTGGGGACCATTCAGGCTTGTTTGCATTTGTGTTCCTCACGTGTGCCCCAAAGAATGAGGTGATTTGATAAAATGCTATGCCCAAGATTACCATCCGAGTGCCGGCGGGGAAGTGGTTCATATAGCCTCGGCTATCACTTCCTTATGTCCGGTCGTGATGGTCAAGCGGATTAAGGCGTCCCTGTACATACCAGTTGTGGGAGTATGGGTTCGAGTCACTTCTGGGGTGTGAGTTTTCAGTTGTATATAGTCCTGGGGACCATTCAGGCTTGTTTGCATTTGTGTTCCTCACGTGTGCCCCAAAGAATGAGGTGATTTGATAAAATGCTATGCCCAAGATTACCATCCGAGTGCCGGCGGGGAAGTGGTTCATATAGCCTCGGCTATCACTTCCTTATGTCCGGTCGTGATGGTCAAGCGGATTAAGGCGTCCCTGTACATACCAGTTGTGGGAGTATGGGTTCGAGTCACTTCTGGGGTGTGAGTTTTCAGTTGTATATAGTCCTGGGGACCATTCAGGCTTGTTTGCATATATATATATATATATATATATATATATATATATATATATATATATATATATATATATATATATATATATATATATATATATATATATATGTCGTACCTAGTAGCCAGAACGCACTTTTTGGCCTACTATGCAAGGCCCGATTTGCATAATAAGCCAAGTTTTCATGAATTAATATATTTTCTCTAATTTTTTTCTTATGAAATGATAAAGCTACCCATTTCATTATGTATGAGGTCAATTTTTTATATTGGAGTTAAAATTAACGTAGATATATGACCGAACCTAACCAACCCTACCTAACCTAACCTAACCTATCTTTAAAGGTTAGGTTAGGTTAGGTACCCGAAAAAGTTAGGTTAGGTTAGGTTAGGTAGGTTAGGTTGTCGAAAAAACATTAATTCATGAAAACTTGGCTTATTAGGCAAATTGGGCCTTGCATAGTAGGCTGAGAAGTGCGTTCTGGCTACTAGGTACGACATATATATATATATATATATATATATATATATATATATATATATATATATATATATATATATATATATATATATATATATATATATATATATATATATATATATATATATATATATATATATATATATATATATGCAATTGACGATCACAAAACACTGATCATTTTATGCGGAAAATCCACAGAGAAATATGAAATGAGGTGAACGTTTCGGCTTTGTTAAAGCCTTTGTCAACACCAGACTGACTAAGGAGAAGGGAGAAGGGGGGAAGATATATAGGCCGACACCTGACCACCCCATCCCAAAGGTTGGTCAGGTGTAATTAACCAAAAACAGGTATAGCTTAGCTTAGAATGGTCAAAGAGGATTAAGCGGTCAGGATTTTCCGCATAAAATGATCAGTGTTTTGTGATCGTCAATTGCATCAATGGATACCACGTGCCAGTTTCTTACCTTCTCCTCTCTCTACCCTTCCCTTAAACCTTTTGTTACTAAACTTCGTTCTGCTTTAGTGAAATCTCATTCCTTAAAAATTCGTCTTCGTTTTCTTCGAAAATGCCTCAGTGAACAAGTGCTTCCCCGTTCATTATTACCCAACAGCGTTCTTAAATTGTCAGATCAGCCGTTTGATGAGATACCCCGCATAGTGCTTATGAAAAACATCGATTTACTTAAATTTGAAGTTCGTGAATGTTTTAAAGTTGTGAATAACTGTAAGTACGCTTTTCTCCAAGCCATTCCGCCTGAGTGGAACCGTTGTATGATGGATTACTGTTATACTACTTTGAGGTCTACCTGCAGAAAGGTGAGTACTAAACTTGATTTCAAATTAAAGAAACTTATTCAACAAAGTGACTGGAATAAACACTCCAACCGGGATTTTGTTATAAACCTCTCGGATAGACAGCTTGATAATGACACGATTACTGCATTAGGATATGGCCTGAGCTTTGCCACATCTAACGGAACAGTCAATTATGTAGATATTGCCAAAGGTTTCAGCAATCTTGAAAAGTATAGCAATGTCTCAGTTGAAGATATTAATGTGTGCAAAGGTATGATGTATGGCGTTTTACTTAACAATTCTGTTCCTAATTGTCCAAGTCGATTTGTTCATGCGTTCAAAAATCTCAAAAAAGATAGTTCATTACATATTACCAAGGCTGATAAGTCAAATGCAGTAGTTATTATGAATAAAGATGACTATGTCCGAAAAATGGAGTTACTCTTGGAAGACAGGGATACTTATCTATTGGTTAACAGAGATCCTACTGAAAAAGTGATTGCACATTTTAACAAAACTCTTAAAACTGTGTGTAAAGGCGATAAAGAGTTGATATCTAGGCAAACAAGTCGATCCCCCTCTCTTCCTTACATGTATGGTCTTATAAAAACTCATAAGCCATATAATCCGGCAAGGCCGATTATTAGTTCAATTGGTTCGGCGGCTTATAAACTCTCTAAGTGGTTAGTCAAAGTTTTGTCCCCTATAGTTGGTACTATTTCCAACTCACACTTGACAAACAATGTGGACTTAGTTAATAAGCTATCCACACTGAATTTAAATTTTGATTTTAAACTTATAAGTTTCGATGTGACCTCTTTATTCACTAAAGTTCCTGTTGATGATCTGTTAGAATTTCTACGTGAGGAACTGCCTAAATATAATTTGAGCTTGCAGACCAATAAAGTATTGGAACTTATTAAATTGTGTATAAAAGACAATTATTTTAGTTTTAATGGAAAATTTTTCAAACAAACATTTGGTATGGCGATGGGCAATCCCCTGTCCCCAGTTTTAAGCAATTTGTATATGGAATTCTTTGAAACAAAAATCTTATCCAGGATTATCCCGGCTAATGTAGTTTGGTTTAGGTATGTTGATGATATTTTGTGCTTATGGCCGTGCAACAAAGACCAGATAGTTTTTCTTAATGAACTCAATTCTTTGGTACCTTCAATAAAATTCACTTGTGAGACTGAGGAGAATGGTACTCTTCCGTTTTTGGACATTATGATTCATAGAGTCACTAGAAAGTTCAAATTTAATGTTTATAGGAAACCTACCAACGTGGGGTCGTATGTTCATTTTTATTCGAATCATCATAGTAAAGTTAAACAGGCAGTATTTTCAGGAATGTTTCTACGAGCTTTGAGGATTTGCAGCCCTGAGTTTTTTGATGAAGAGATTGCTAAAATATATGAAATTGGGAAGAGTTTACAATATCCTAAGAGGTTTTTGGATTTCTCGTTTGTACAAGCCAAGCGTACGTTTTATAATCACGTCCCTAAGGCGAAACCAAAAATTATTAACTCATTGGTAGTACCTTATGCGAGAGGACTTGAAAAATTGTCTCTGATTTTTAAGAAACTTAATATAAATTTGGTGTTCACTAATAGTACGATCAAATCCAATTTAATAAAAAACTCCCCTGATACAGCAGGTTGTGTGTATTCGATTCCCTGCAATGATTGTGATTCTGTGTACCTTGGACAAACAGGAAAGTCCTTACAATTGCGGTTGTCACAACACGCTTATAGTATTAGAACTGCCCAAACGTCTAATGCATTGTATCTACATACGAGTTTATGCGATCACAATATTAACTGGAATGGGGCAAAAAGCATTACCAATTGTGGTGATTTCGTGGAACGGAATTTGATTGAGTCTGCTCTAATCAGTCAGTGTCCAAATCTTCTTAATGTTAGTACTGGAATGTACAAACTTGATCCATTTTTAAGTTATAATATTGCACAACAGTTTAAGAAACAACTCTGATAGAGAGGCATCCAATGTCTCATTATAATTGTATATTCATATATTGTGTGTTCATGAGGCTTTTCTTTAATCTTTCATCCTTATTCCCTGACCGCTTAATCCTCTTTGACCATTCTAAGCTAAGCTATACCTGTTTTTGGTTAATTACACCTGACCAACCCTAGGGATGGGTTGGTCAGGTGTCGGCCTATGTATCCTCCCCCTTCTCCCTTCTCCTTAGTCAGTCTGGTGTTGACAAAGGCTTTAACAAAGCCGAAACGTTCACCTCATTTCATATTTCTCTGTGGATTTTCCGCATATATATATATATATATATATATATATATATATATATATATATATATATATATATATATATATATATATATATATATATATTATTAAATATGACCGAAAAAGTAAGATTAATAATTCTAACACGAATTTTCTCAATCTTTCGTACATTTCTTTTCACTGTTGGAGGTAAATCAAAAATCAATTCTCCAAAATTCATTTTTATTTCTAGTCTGACGCGACACGAGCGCGTTTCGTAAAACTTATTACATTTTCAAAGACTTTAGTTTACAAATACACAACTGAATAGAACTTACGCATCTCCGATTTTATATCTACATTTGAGTGAGGTGGAAGGGGTGATGTGGCATTCATCAACACAAGACAGAACAAGGGGTGGCATTAATAGGGTATTAATTTCATCAACACAAGACAGAACACGAAACAATGGGTATTGATTAGAAGTGTTTGTAGAAAGCCTATTGGTCCATATTTCTTGATGCTTCTATATTGGAGCGGAGTCTTGAGGTGGGTAGAATATAGTTGTGCAATAATTGGCTGTTGATTGCTGGTGTTGACTTCTTAATGTGTAGTGCCTCGCAAACGTCAAGCCGTCTGCTATCGCTGTATCTATCGATGATTTCTGTGTTGTTTACTAGGATTTCTCTGGCGATGGTTTGGTTGTGGGAAGAGATTATATGTTCCTTAATGGAGCCCTGTTGCTTATGCATCGTTAAACGCCTAGAAAGAGATGTTGTTGTCTTGCCTATATACTGGGTTTTTTGGAGCTTACAGTCCCCAAGAGGGCATTTGAAGGCATAGACGACGTTAGTCTCTTTTAAAGCGTTCTGTTTTGTGTCTGGAGAGTTTCTCATGAGTAGGCTGGCCGTTTTTCTGGTTTTATAGAGAAACTCATGAGAAACTCTCCAGACACAAAACAGAACGCTTTAAAAGAGACTAACGTCGTCTATGCCTTCAAATGCCCTCTTGGGGACTGTAAGCTCCAAAAAACCCAGTATATAGGCAAGACAACAACATCTCTTTCAAGGCGTTTAACTTCACAAAGTACTGTGTGAATGTCCTGGGAAGGTGCAGGAGTGGCGGCAAGTGCCTAGAGTGGACCATCTCAACAAAAACGGATCAAACAGGTGGGTTTGCAGTGTGTGGAATACAACGGCAGTGAGGGACACGCTGGCGCCCTCTAGGCCTCCCACAGCTAAAGAGGGGGTGTTGTTGTTCAGGCGGGTGAGGGGGGGGGGGGTCACCCATATGCCACTCAGTGTTTATAGAAATACGTTTGGAAAAAAAAATAAAAATCAGCAATCATGTTTAGAGCAAATAGAGCTCACAGTGTGTCGGATTACAAGTGTATGATTCATTCACCATTGTACAGTGATATATAAGAAAATTATACCAGTGGGTAAGTGTCTCCCTGGCCCCCCCTCCCCATCAAGCAGAGCGAGGCCCGGTCAACCCCCACCCGCTCCCCGCCTGCCGGCCTCATCACACCACAGTACCTCCTGCAACCCCACCACCCAGCCCACCCTGCGCCTGAGTGTCTCCCACCCACCTATTCACCGCCCACACAGTGCTTGTGCAGGGATGTGTTACCTTCCATGCACCCAGATATGGCACAGGTCACAGCAAGCATTCAGGTTCCTCCAAAAAGGGAGGGAGACACAAGTACTCATACGAGTGGTGAATTCGAGGGACAGCTAGCCACTTCTCCTGCCACCACCCGTGTCCACCCCTGCCACCACCCGTGTCCACCCCTGCCACCACCACCCCTGTCATCCCTCCCACGCCGGCCGATGTCTCAGCCCGCCCGGGGGATGGAGGGGACTCCACCAACTAACCAGGAACCCCTCAGCCAAGAACACGGTCCTGGGAACAGTGCATCCAGACGTGCACCCAGAGGACCCAGATCCAGAGGAATGTGTCGGGTGTGTGACGAATCTCACAGCCTTAGAAACGATGGAACCCTACGTCAACACAACAACTGTGAGGGTTCGTGGACGGAACTTGTAGAGAGAGAAGGCCCACAGGTCCCCCCGGCACCCCCACACATTCCAGCGAACTTCATGTCATCAGATGACCTCCTGGAAGCCATCAAAGCATCCACAACCAGAACTCTTCCCCACATTCCTAAAGCAGCACGCCCATTTGCAGCTGGGAAATATACAGACCTTCCAAGGAAAGTGAATGAACGGTCTGCAAATCTTAATGCTGCGGCCACCATCAAAGCATGTTATAATTTGCTCCTGTTTGGCAATATTTGCTTAGGCGTACCTGCAAGAGGAGGCACGTCACTAGCCTCATCAATCACTAGGGCAATAAATAATTACCCCAGAGCTGACAACTTGATCCCGATCCCTCCTCAGCGCAAAAACCGTCGTTGCAGACCCAAGAGTTCCAATGACAATTTTAAACTAGGAACACAAATGACCAAAAAAATTGAAGAGGGCAACACAGTAGGAGCAATTAGGTTACTTACCAGCGAAGACACAATCGCCCCTAGAAATCCCGCTACTGCCGACTCACTGAGAGAGAAGCACCCTCCTAGAGTACCGTGGGAACCCACTGCTCGGGACACAAATGTCCCGGACATGGGACCTCTATTCCTCCAAGCGTCAGAGGTATACAAAGCCATCATGTCATTTCCGCCAGGCTCGGCAGGGGGATACACTGGAGAGAAGCATGTGCTGTAAAATATCTGCAATTTTGATCACTGAAGTGATGATTGTCATAGATAGTGGATAAGAGGTTTAGTTCTGGGTCTATACTTGTCTGCATAAAAAGGCTGTTTGCAGGAAAACAAGGCAAGAATGGCAAATTACAAAATAGAAAACAAAGAAAAAGTAGAATAAAAATTCTAAAGAAATATAAACTTAATGGTAATTTTAAGTAAAAAAAAAAAACTTAATGGGAACTAGGAATGTAAAAAATTAACTAGAATAATTAATAACAATAGATGACCAAAAAAGTAAAAAAGCAATTATGAAATCTATAAAATGAAAAGCTTGCTTACTATACTATTATAAGTACACTATAGTTGAATACTAAAGTTACACTAAAACAAACTGAGGTAGTTTAAATAGAGATACACTCAGGAACACTGGATAATGAAGTTAATACTAGAGGACACAGGCAAAGCCAGTGTACTATGGAACATGGGAGTAAAAAGAAAAACAGACAATAATAAAGATGACAATATTATTATTTTTTTTTTTTTTTTTTTAATAAAGTTAAAACCTTTTGAAAGGAAAGGCAGAGCTAAAGTACACAAAGGTAGTTAAATGAGATTATAATTTGAATTCTGGCTATACAGCAGACATCCCACAGTCACTGAGGAAAGAATTAAGGTGAGCTTCTGTGGTTATTGAATAGGTTTCTCCAGTGTCAGTCCTCCTAGCTATAATTTTACCATCTCGCGCAAAACAGTGTTTAATTGTCGGGGAATTTTTGCAGAAACCACGCAGTTTAAAAAAGAGATTTTGCCTGAACCTGGTCAGACATTCATTCACATAAACAGTGGATTTACTAGCGACTGCAGATGAGATAAGATCAGACTTGCGGGAGCAGCTATCTAGTTTTAAACGAATTCTCCTGTTATTAGTACCAGATGATTTGGTACCCACTCTATAAGCTGCTATGATGTCATTTTTTTGGATCGAATACCTTAACTTATCCTGCAATACTTTGATCACGATGGCAGCACAGTCTTCACCATCAGTTTCTTGGGGAAAATCACGTGAAGAGATAATTACAGACTCAAGTAGTTTATGTTGGTCTGTCTCGTCTTGGGTAACAGTGTGTTGTTGTTGTAGGTTGTTCAGATGGTTCTCAAACTGTTGCAATATTTCTTCCTGTTTTTTAGTGGTTTCATCTGGATTAAAGTTAGTAACTGTGTTCTTGAGGAGGTTTAATTCCTGTTCGAGGTTGACGACTTTGGTAGATAGATCTTGATTGTTCTTGTGTAAGTCACCAGCTTCATTCTGCAAAGATAATAATGAGCCTTGCAGGTTCATTATTAAGGCCGACTGCTCTTTGATTACTTTCATTTGATCTTCATGTACTTGAGTTAATAACTTGAGCCAAGGGTTATCATCAAGGCGCTTGAAGTCAGAACAAGGGGCAGCAGCTCGTTTAAGTTGGTCCATATGGCTACATAATAGTTGCATGGCCCGTGTCAGAGACGGCGCTGCGCCCAGCTGAGATTGTTTGTTATTGTTGACGGGGGGAGAGTCGGTACCCCCCACGGCGGCCACCGAGGGGGAGATAGCTGAATTAATCATGTTGTTAGCCTGGCTAGTAGGGTTATTCTTGTTTGGTGTGCTTTCTTTCTTAAGGGTCTTACTGGTCTTACTTTGCATGGTAGCAGGATAAATGTAGGCAGGAACAAATAGGGAAGCCTCGTTGATGAAGCAGTAGTGAACGTCGGGTACAGCTTCCTAGCTCCAGGGAGCAACACTAGTGAGGTCGAAATGAGAGAATTACGGGTTGGTCTTGTTGGTTTTCTCAATCACATTTGGGTCACTGTGTACTTAGCTGCCTTCGGGTGATGCTACATCATTTGTTGGTAGCCGAGAGCTCAAGGATCAGCTGATAAAAGAGGAGGGAGGGCAGGGCCGACAGGTGTTGTTGACGACAGGTGTTGTTATTTATATATATATATATATATATATATATATATATATATATATATATATATATATATATATATATATAAATATATTTATATATATATATAAATATATATATATATATATATATATATATATATATATATATATATATATATATATATACATATATATATATATATATATATATATATATATATATATATATATATATATATATATATAAATTGACGATCACAAAACACTGATCATTTTATGCGGAAAATCCACAGAGAAATATGAAATGAGGTGAACGTTTCGGCTTGTTAAAGCCTTTGTCAACACCAGACTGACTAAAGGAGAAGGGAGAAGGGGGTGGATATATAGGCCGACACCTGACCAACCAAACCCTAGGGAAAGAATTAATCAAAAACAGGTATAGCTTAGCTTAGAATGGTCAAAGAGGATTAAGCGGTCAGAGAATAAGGATTAAAGATTAAAGAAAAGCCTCATGAACACGCAATATATGAATATAAAATTATACATTGTAAGCCTCTCTAGAGTTTTTTCTTAAACTGTTGTGCAATATTATAACTTAAAAATCGATCAAGTTTGTACATTCCAGTACTAACATTAAGAAGATTTGGACACTGACTGATTAGAGCAGACTCAATTAAATTCCGTTCCACGAAATCACCACAATTGGTAATGCTCTTTGCCCCATTCCAGTTAATATTGTGATTGCATAAACTCGTATGTAGATACAATGCATTAGACGTTTGGGCAGTTCTAATACTACAAGCATATTGTGACAACCGCAATTGTAAGGACTTTCCTGTTTGTCCAAGGTACACAGAATCACAATCATTGCAGGGAATCGAATACACACAACCTGCTGTATCAGGGGAGTTTTTTATTAAATTGGATTTGATCGTACTATTAGTGAACACCAAATTTATATTAAGTTTCTTAAAAATCAGAGACAATTTTTCAAGTCCATTCGCATAAGGTACCATCAATGAGTTAATAATTTCTGGTTTCGCTTTAGGGACGTGATTATAAAACGTACGCTTGGCTTGTTCAAACGAGAAATCCAAAAACCTCTTAGGATATTGTAAACTCTTCCCAATTTCATATATTTTTGCAATCTCTTCATCAAAAAACTCAGGGCTGCATACCCCTGAGTTTACCCCTGAGCTGCAGGGCTGCATACCCCTGAGCATAAAACTCAAAGCTCGTAGAAACATTCCTGAAAATACTGCCTGTTTAACTTTACTATGATGATTTGAATAAAAATGAACATACGACCCCACGATGGTAGGTTTCCTATACACATTAAATTTGAACTTTCTAGTGACTCTATGAATCAAAATGTGCAAAAACGGAAGAGTACCATTCTCCTCAGTCTCACAAGTGAATTTTATTGAAGATACCAAAGAATTGAGTTCATTAAGAACTTTCATCTGGTCTTTGTCGCACGGCCATAAGCACAAAATATCATCAACATACCTAAACCAAATTACATTAGCCGGGATAATCCTGGATAAGATTTTTGTTTCGAAGAATTCCATATACAAATTGCTTAAAACTGGGGAAAGGGGATTGCCCATCGCCATACCAAATGTTTGTTTGAAAAATTTTCTATTAAAACTAAAATAATTGTCTTTTATACACAATTTGATAAGTTCCAATACTTTATTGGTCTGCAAGCTCAAATTATATTTAGGCAGTTCCTCACGTAGAAATTCTAACAGATCATCAACAGGAACTTTAGTGAATAAAGAGGTCACATCGAAACTTATTAGTTTAAAATCAAAATTTAAATTCAGTGTGGATAGCTTATTAACTAAGTCCACATTGTTTGTCAAGTGTGAGTTGGAAATAGTACCAACTATAGGGGACAAAACTTTGACTAACCACTTAGAAAGTTTATAAGCCGCCGAACCAACTGAACTAATAATCGGCCTTGCCGGATTATATGGCTTATGAGTTTTTATAAGACCATACATGTAAGGAAGAGAGGGGGATCGACTTGTTAGCCTAGATACCAACTCTTTATCGCCTTTACACACAGTTTTAAGAGTTTTGTTAAAATGTGCAATCACTTTTTCAGTAGGATCTCTATTAATCAATAGATACGTATCCCTGTCTTCCAGGAGTAACTCCATTTTTCGGACATAGTCATCTTTATTCATAATAACTACTGCATTTGACTTATCAGCCTTGGTAATATGTAATGAACTATCATTTTTGAGATTTTTGAACGCATGAACAAATCGACTTGGACAATTAGGAACAGAATTGTTAAGTTACGTCCCTAAGGCGAAACCAGAAATTATTAACTCATTGATGGTACCTTATGCGAATGGACTTGAAAAATTGTCTCTGATTTTTAAGAAACTTAATATAAATTTGGTGTTCACTAATAGTACGATCAAATCCAATTTAATAAAAAACTCCCCTGATACAGCAGGTTGTGTGTATTCGATTCCCTGCAATGATTGTGATTCTGTGTACCTTGGACAAACAGGAAAGTCCTTACAATTGCGGTTGTCACAACATGCTTGTAGTATTAGAACTGCCCAAACGTCTATTGCATTGTATCTACATACGAGTTTAAGCGATCACAATATTAACTGGAATGGGGCAAAAAGCATTACCAATTGTGGGGATTTCGTGGAACGGAATTTAATTGAGTCTGCTCTAATCAGTCAGTGTCCAAATCTTCTTAATGTTAGTACTGGAATGTACAAACTTGATCCGTTTTTAAGTTATAATATTGCACAACAGTTTAAGAAAAAACTCTAGAGAGGCTTACAATGTCTCATTATAATTTAATATTCATATATTGCGTGTTCATGAGGCTTTTCTTTAATCTTTAATCCTTATTCTCTGACCGCTTAATCCTCTTTGACCATTCTAAGCTAAGCTATACCTGTTTTTGGTTAATTCTTTCCCTAGGGTTGGGTTGGTCAGGTGTCGGCCTATATATCCTCCCCTTCTCCCTTCTCCTTTAGTCAGTCTGGTGTTGACAAAGGCTTTAACAAGTCGAAACGTTCACCTCATTTCATATTTCTCTGTGGATTTTCTGCATATATATATATATATATATATATATATATATATATATATATATATGTTGCAACAGGGCTCCATTAAGGAACATATAATCTCTTCCCATAACCAAACCATCGCCAGAGAAATCCTAGTAAACAACACAGAAATCATCGATAGATACAGCTATAGCAGGCGACTTGACGTTTGCGAGGCACTACACATCAAGAAGTCAACACCAGCAATCAACAGCCAATTATTGCACAACTATATTCTACCCACCTCAAGACTCCGCTCCAATATAGAAGCATCAAGAAATATGGACCAATAGGCTTTCTACAAACACTTCTATTCAATACCCATTGTTTCTGTTCTGTCTTGTGTTGATACTTTTAATACCCTATTAATATCCCCTAGTGTTCTGTCTTGTGTTAATGCCACATCACCCTTCCCACCTCACTCAAATGTAGATATAAAATCAGAGAAACGCAAGTTCTAATCAGTTGTGTATTTGTGAAGTCTTTGAAAATGTAATAAGTTTTACGAAACGCGCCCGTGTCGCGTCAGACTAAAAAATGAATTTTGGAGAAGTGATTTTTGATTTACCTCCAACAGTGAAGCGTAATGTACGAAAGATTGAGAAAATTCGTGTTAGAATTATTAATCTTACTTTTTCGGTCATATTTAATAATATATGTATATATATATATATATGTCTATATATATATATATATATATATATATATATATATATATATATATATATATATATATATATATATATATATATATATATATATATATATATATATATATATATATATATATATATATATATGAAATGCATGTAATCATTGTCTTTGTCGTAATCACAAAAACTTGATCAATCTCATTAAGATTAATATCTGAAAACAATGCTGATGCATATATATATATTACCTGTACAAGCAGCTGCCAATATAATAACCTTCCAGATCAACGTTTTGGGCGCCATGATCTACGGCAGTTGGATGACGATTCTTCAGCAACTGGAAGAAGGTAAAACTATTTATTACGGAAAGAAAAAATCCTCACATAATAATGTTTTAAAACAGGAGCTTGAAAAATAGGTACCAAATGGGAGAGGAAATCCTTCAAGAATCGAGTAGACCTTGCACCGGCAAGTTGATATCAAATCAAGCTTGTCGCCTGAATCCCTCATGAAACAGTTACATCATTAGTGTCCCATGCTTGGTTGGCCAACTTAAAATCGGCCTTTCGAAAGTTGTGTAAGGAGACACAAAGTCAGAAACTTGTACATCACATAAGTCAGACAAATCCAAGAATATGCAGCTCGAGCCTACAGTTCTTATCTAGCCAAATGCAAGATGAAATTGGAAACAGTTCATAGGTAAACCACCAGACAACTCGTAGAACTATGAGGTATGAGTTACGAGAAAAGACTAATGGAATTAAACATCTTTGTAGAAAAAAAAACAAGAATTAGGGGTGACATGTTTACCACGTTTAATTCTGAGAGGAATAAACAGAGAAGACGAGGACAGACTCATTAGCATCAGTAGTACTATATCATGAGGTACACTAGTGGGACTGAGTTCTCTAATGGGGCATTGGAAATGATACATTATAACTAATCTTTTCAGTGTCTGAAAAGTTAACAAATATATAACAAGTCATCAAGCGTTCGATGGTTCGCTCACCAAAAAGAACAGTGAGCTGGGTTTAGAGAGTCATAAGACAGGCGGTGGAGAGTGACGACGGACTGCATTCACACACTTCCTTGTGTAGGTATGATAGAATCAAACAGTCTAAGGAACTTGTGCACCAGTTGATTGAAAATAAAAACTTTGGATCAAACAACCAAAGTCAAAATCCAAGTAACAAACTAATGAACAAACAA
The DNA here is from genome assembly GCF_040958095.1 of Procambarus clarkii. NCBI lineage: Eukaryota > Metazoa > Arthropoda > Malacostraca > Decapoda > Cambaridae > Procambarus > Procambarus clarkii. Next base: position 17,774,302 of record NC_091233.1, read on the forward strand.
AGAAAAAACGCCCATACACTCAAAACACACACACACACACACACACATATTCACACAAAAACACACACTCACTCAACAACATGTTTACAAAAGCACACACATCAGGACATACACATAAAAGCCCACACAGTCATTTTTTTTTTACAACACAGTTACCATGGAAGTGGCTTCTTCTCAAGAAGCAGCTACATGTACTAGCTGGCTGATAGAGCAAAAAAGAGCAGTAGTATTAGAAGGCATTAGGGAGCAAATAGGAACCAGTCCAGCGGAGTGGGGAGACAAGGACAAAAACGAAGTTAATGAGATCCTTAAAGGGGTAAAGATGGAGAGGGCTGACCAGAATGTTGAAAAGGTTTTCAGGATTGGACAGTACAACACGGACAGAGACTGATTGATAAAGGTGGTATTTAAGAGCGAGAACAGAAAAGACGACCAGTTAGCAAGGAAGAGTGGACTAGTAAATGTACTGAAGTTCAAAAAAGTATTCCTGCAGAGGGATATGACAAGGGACGAGAGAATGAGGGCAGCAGCCATGAGGATGGAGTGCAGGGAGAAATAAAGGAGTCTAAGAACTACAACCCCGAACCCTACAATCCTAGAGGGGAATGAGGAACCCTCCACAAGCAGTTCAACAGCCACCTTCCATCCAATAGAAGGTGTACCTGCCCTAACCCCTGCCAGACCCCCACTAAGTGCACACCTAGGGCACCCTCCCCCGCACTCCCTCTCTCCCCAGGACCTCCCTTCCTCCCCACCCCCCAAACCCTCCCTTGTACAAAATCTCCCCCGCCCCCCCCTAAGCCCTCCCTTCTTACGCACGCCCTCTCGTCTTCCCCACGCCCTCCCTTCTCCTCCATCCCCAATCCCTCCATTCTCCCCCACCCTCCCAAACCATCCAATCCCCCCCAACCCCCTAAGCCCTCCCTTCTCCCCTACTCCACTAAGCCTTCCCTTCTTCTTTACCCACCTAATCCCCCCCTTCCCCCACCCCCCAAGCCCTGCCTTCTCTTCTGCCCCCCCTCCTCTCCTGCCGCCCATGCCCCCTCCCTCCTTCACCACTCTCCCCATACCAGATCCTCCCAGCCTTCTCACACTCCAGATCACCCAGGTACCCTTCCTAGGCCCTCCCATCCAGGGCCCTCCCTGTTTCCCTGCTTTGGGGGAAATCAATAGAAACTGAGAAAGGACAGACAAGAGGCAGCATCAAGCTGATGTACTCAAACATAGATGAGATTACAAGCAAAGCATGTGAACAGAGCAGAAGAAGCAAACCCAGACATCATTGGGCTCACTGAAACAAAACTCTTAGAAATCATAATGAATGCGGTGTTTCCCCAGGACTACACTGTAATAAGGAAAGAGAGGGCAGGAAGAGGCCGAGTGGCAGAGTGGCCCTACTAATGAGAAAGGAATGGAGTTTCATGGAGATGGTTATCCCGGGCTGCGAAGGATTCAGAGACTACATAATAGGCAACATGACAATGGGAGAACAAAGAGTAGTAGTAGCAGTGATATATAACACTCCACCAAACGACAGAAGACTCAGGCAAGAATATGACAACAACAACATGGCATTTAACACTATAACTGAGAGGGCCGCCTCTGCTGCCTATAGAAACAGATCCGTCTGCTCATCATGGACTACATCAATCATGGAAGAATAGACTGGGAGAACAAGGAAACACATGGAGGTGAGTATAAATGGAGAGCGAAACTATTGGAAGTGGCGACAAGAAAATTTTCAAGCCAGCATGTCAGGGGAATCAACTAGAATGAGAAGAAACAATGAACTAGCGAGACTCGACCTGGTCTTCACTCTGAATGACTCCGACTTAAGGGAAATCGGTTTCGAGATCCCAGTTGGAATGAGCGACCACAGTGTACTGACGATTGAGTATCTGGTCGAAGAAGAGTTAATGAACTCAAGGAGGGGAACTGAAAACAAAAGGCTGGCATTCCGAAAGGGAAACTATGAGGAGATATGCAAATTCCTAACAGATATAACATGGGAAACAGAGCTCAGTGAAAAGACGGACCAAGACATAATAGAATAAATCACGCAGAAGTGTAAGGAGGCAGCAGTCAAGTTTGTTCCGGTCGAAAATGAGAACAACGAAATGCAGTTGAGAAACACATGGTTTAATCAGAGATGTAGGCTAGCTAAGAAACAGAGTAAAATGGCCTGGAGAAACGATAGAAATAACAGGACACTTGAGAGCAGAGAAAGATACCAGGAGTGCCAGGAATGAATATGTCAGGTTGAGAAGAAAGGCAGAAAGACAATACGAAAATGACATCGCAAGCAAGGCAAAGACTCAACCTAAATTGCTGCACAGCCACATCAGGAGAAAAACAACAGTAAAGGAACAGGTAATGAGATTAAGGATAGGGGCCGACAGATTCACTACAAACGACAAGGAAGTCTGCGAGGAACTGAATAAGAAATTCCAGGAGGTCTTCACATTAGAACAAGGGGAAGTTCCAGAGATAAGAGAGGGAATAGTTAACCAGGCACTACTAGAAGAGTTTGAGATTACCAGTGGGATGTAAGGAAGCTTTTGCTAGAGTTGGATGTGACAAAGGCTATAGGCCTAGATGGAATCTCCCCTTGGATACTAAAGGAAGGAGCAGAAGTACTGTGCCTGCAACTCTCCATAGTGTATAACAAATCACTGGTAACAGGGGAACTGCCAAAAATTTGGAAGACGGGAAATGTAGTCCCGATATACAAGAAATGGGATGGACAAGAGGCACTGAACTACAGTCCAGAGTCCGTAACTTGCATTCCAAGCAAGCTGATGGAGAATATTGTGCGGAAAAAGCTAGTGGAACATCTGGAGTGAATGAACTTTGAAACAAAGCATCAACATGGATTCAGGGATGGCAAGTTCTGCCTCACAGGATTAATTGAATTCAACCACAAGTCAACAAAAATGAGGCAAGAAGGAAAGGGATAGGCAGACTGCATGTTTTTGGACTGCAAGAAAGCCTTTGACACAGTACCACACAAGAGGCTAGTGCAAAAGCTGGAGATGCAGGCAGGAGTGAAAGGAAAGGTACTCCATTCTATAAGGGAGTACCTGACCAACAGAAGACAGCGAGTCACTGTGAGGGGTGAGGTCTCATATTGGCGAGGTGTCACCAGTGGAGTCCCACAGGGTTCAGTCCTTGGACCTATGCAGTTTCTGATATATGTAAATGATCTCCCAGAGGGTATAGAATAGTTCCTCTCATTGTTTGCTGATGATGCAAAAATTATGAGGAGGATTGAAACAGAGAAAGATAGTATGAGACTACAAGATGACCCAGACAGACTTTATAAATGGTCCAACAAATGGCTACTAAAGTAAAGTACCCGAGTAAATGTAAGGTAATGAAACTAGGCGGTGGAAACAGGAGGCCAGACACAGGATATAGAATGGGAGATGAATTACTTCATGAAACGAACAGAGAGAAAGATCTAGGAGTTGATATCACACCAAACCTTTCTCCTGAAGCCCACATAAATAGGATTACATCTGCGGCAGGCGCGAGGCTGGCTAACATCAGAACAGACTTCAGGAACCTGTGTAAGGAATGTGGCCCCAGCATGGAGCCCGTACTTTGTCAAGCACAAGACGAAGCTTGAAAAATTTCAGAGGTATGCCACTAGGCTTGTCTCAAAACTAAGAGGAATGAGTTACGAGGAAAGCTGCGTGAAGTGCACTTCACGACACTGGAAGACAGAAGAGTAAGGGGATACATAATCACTACCTACAAAAATCTCAAGAGGAATTGAAAGGACAGATATGGATAAATTGTTTAACACGGGTAGTACGCGAACAAAAGGACACAGGTGGAGACTGTGTACCCAAATGAACCACAGGGATGTTAGAAAGCACTTTTTAGTGTCAGAATAGTTAACAGATGGATTGCATTAGACAGTGATGTGGTGGAGGCTGACTCCAAACACAGTTTCATATATAAATATGATAGAGCCCAGTAGGCTCAGGAATCTGTACATCAGTTGATTGACGGTTGAGAGGCGAGATCAAAGAGCCAGAGCTTAACCCCCCTCAAGCACAACTAGGTGAGTACACACACACACACACAGACAGTAGCCGTGAACCAGTAGTGGGACACACACGATTAGTGAGGTCCGCGGAAATTCGTCAATTTCTCGGGACATTGAAGGAGTATAGAGGCTAGATCATAGTATTTGGCCTCTTGCAGTGTGTAGCTAACAGGGTGCAACATAGCATAGTCATATTGCTAGCGATAGTGCGAAGATTTGGCGAAGAAACCAAAGTGGAGCTAGTCGCATCACCGGTGCATGTAAGTGTGCGACCTGACCGGGTGGGGCGACCCGCCGTGGACCAACCTGATTGTATTGTTGAGTGGTGACTGTGATCAGTGGTACAGTAAATTAGTGAACTGTCACACAACGATACAGTGACTGACTCCAGAGCTTTGTGTAGACAGAGAAGAACCGACCTCATCAATCTACCAGCACTTAGTGAATCACCTAGTGGGAGACAACAACGGATAACCATCGTCATCATACATTGTCCTTACTCATCTGGTTGTGTGAGCGGGAGGCAGACTGGTATGTACCCCCTCTCTGGTCAATTAATCAGGCGTACAGATTGAGGTAAAATATTATCAAATTCTTGTTCAGGATATCATATATATTTAAAAATCTCTGGGTGGCTCATTTAGGTAGAGGTAACGCTTAAGGGATCTCGTGGCACATACACGCACGCCCGTCCACGTACGTATGCACGCACACAAGCGTGCACACGCTAAAACAGACACACACACACACACACACACACACACACACACACACACACACACATGCATGCACACACACACACAAAGTAAAGTACATACAAATGTTCAGTCAGGGGAAAAGGCATTGACACCTGGGATCAAGGGATAGGACCTTACTATCCCCCCCTCTTAAACCCCCTTCTGACCTGACCTGACCTGGTCGCCATCTCCGCCCCCCCCACCCCCAGTCCCCCGCATCCCCCATACACACACTCTTCCCCTTCCCACTCTCTCCCCCTCTCTTCTTCTCTCCCACTCTCTCTATCTCCCACTCTCTATCTCTCTCCCACTCTCTCTCTCTTGCTCTCTCTCTCTCTCTCTCTCTCTCTCTCTCTCTCTCTCTCTCTCTCTCTCTCTCTCTCTCTCTCTCTCTCTCTCTCTCTCTCTCTCTCTCTCCCTCCCTCCCTCCCTCCCTCTCTTTCCTTCCCCCTCCCTCTCTGCCCACACACACACACACCTCCCCCCCTCTCTCCCTCTCCATCTCTCTCTCTCTCTCCCTCTCTCTCTCCCTCCCGCCTCTCTCTCCATCTCCTCCCCCCTCCCCTTCTACTTTCTTCTCACTTCAGTGGAAGGGTCGGATCGCCCCAACCCACTCATATATCTCTCCCTTTATCACTCCCTTTCTCTCTCTCTCTTTCTTTCTCTCTTCCTCTCTCTCTCTCTCTCCCTCCCCCATCCCGCTCTGCCCTTCTGACGAATCCTATCACGGCAAAACTATAGGAACAGGGGCAAGCATGGCAGCCAAAGGTACCAGGGGAACAGGGAAGAGCCAAAGTGACGAAATGAAGGAAATGTTCACCCAGTTTCTGGAGGACATCAAGAGTGAGTTGCAAGAAATGATGCAGGAAATGAAGAACAAAATAAGCAACCTGAAAAGAGAACTGACAGCTGCAAAGGAGGAGATTAGAGCCCTCAAAGAGAATGGTATCGAGGCTGAGACTCAGAAAACCATCCAGGGAGAAGGTGGTAATAGTTTTTTGGATGAGAATGACACAATAAAAGCAACATTTGCAGAAACACTAAAAAAAAAAACTCTGAAGTAATGACTGCAGTGATGGAGGTGGCCATGAAAGCAGCCACCTCACAGGAGGCGGCACGCTCCACTAGCCAACTGCTGGAAAGGAACAGATCAGTGGTTGCTGTGGGTATTAAAGAGCAGGAAGACTCTAATAGGACAGAGTGGAATGACAAGGACAAAGCAGCAGTTAATGAAGTACTAAAGGCACTAGACATGGAAGGGGCTGAGCATAGCATTGAGAAGGTTTTCAGGCTAGGTTGGTACAACAAAGACCGAGACCGAATGATAAAGATAGTGTTTGCAAACGAGAGCACAAAGGAGAATATCCTATCAAGGAAGAGCTCCCTGAAAAACGTGAGAAAATTAAAAAATGTATTCCTCCAGAGAGACATGACAAGGGAGGAGAGAGCCGTGGCGGCAGAAGCAAGGAAGAGGCGCAGAGCGAGAGGGGAAAACCAGGAAGTCACAGCTCCCAACACAACACCCCCAGAGGCGAGGGGGGAACCCACAACCAGCTACCCAGTAACACCAGAAGGGAGGACAACCCCTGCAGAGGACAACCTCTGCATAGAAAATCCCCCTACCCCAAACCCTCCCTGCCCCCACTCAAATGTTCAGCCAAATCTCCCTTCCCCCACACCCAATCCCCACCCTTCTACCCCTCCCCTCCACCCGAGTCCTCCCTCCCCCCCTTTCCTTCCCGTCCTCCCTCCCCTTTCACCCCATACCCTCCCTGTCCCTCATCCTTCACTGGATCCCCCGCCCCTCATCCCAGTATCCTCAGAGACCCTGTTATCCACCTCGCAGGTCCTCACACCCATGGAACAGCCTCCCCAACCAGCAGAACACTCACCAAGGAGGTGATTTGAGAAGGGACAGAAGAAAGTGAGCCTCAAAGCGATGTACACTAACATAGATGGAATTACAAATAAAGCAAATGAGCTTGGAGAACGGGTACTAGAGGAAAACCGAGACATAATAGCCCTCACAGAAACAAAGCTCTCGTAAACGATAACAAACGCAGTGTTCCCACAGGACTATTATGTTATGAGGAAAGAGAGGGAAGGAAGAGGTGGGGGTGGTGTAGCTCTGCTGGTAAGAAAAGGCTGGGATTTTGAGGAGATGGATATTCAGGGCTGTGAAGGTTTCAGTGACTACATGGAAGGTACCGTAACAAATGGAGGGAAAAAAAATTATAGTCGTAGTCATATATAATCCACCACCAAATGACAGAAGACCTAGACAGGAATATGATAGAAACAACATGGCCACCATTAACATAATAGAAAGAGCAGCTTCTGTTGCTAGCAGGAATGGATCTGGACTACTAATTATGGGAGACTTCAACCATGGGAAGATAGATAGGAAGAACAGAGACCCGCATGGAGGACCAGAAACATGGAGAGCTAAGCTGCTGGACGTGGCAACAAGAAACTTCCTAAGCCAGCACATCAAAGAACCAACAAGAATGAGAGGAGAAGATGAACCAGCAATGCTTGATGTGATATTTACCCTAAATGAGTGGGATACAAGGGAAGTTAAGATGGAAGCGCCCTTGGGAATGAGTGACCACAGTGTATTGAACTTTGAGTACCTGGTAGAGCTAGGACTTATCTCTCCCAAAAAAGAACTAGGAATCAAAAGGCTGGCATACCAAAAGAGGAATTATGAACAGATGAGAAGTTTCCTAAGTGAAATACCTTGGGACACAGACTCAGAGATAAGTCTGTACAGGGTATGATGGACTATGTTACCCAAAAGTGTCAGAAGGCAGTAAACAGGTTCATCCCGGCCCAAAGGGAAAAATCCGAGAAGCAACAGAAGAATCCATGGCATAATAGGGCATGTATGGAAGCGAAGAAACTGAACAAAAGAGCGTGGAGGAGCTTCCGGAATAACAGAACACCAGAAAGCAGAGAGAGATACCAGAGAACCAGGAATGAGTACGTCAGGGTGAGAAGAGAAGAAGAGAAAAGTTTTGAAAATGATATAGCAAACAAAGCCAAGATCGAACCAAAGCTACTCTACCGTCACATCAGAAGGAAAACAACAGTGAAAGAACAGGTATTGAAACTTCGAACAAGCGAGGACGGGTATACTGAGAATGACTGAGAGGTGTGTGAAGAACTCAACAAGAGGTTCCAGGTTCCTTCACAATAGAACAAGGTGAGGTCACTGTGCTAGGAGAAAGGGAGGTAAACCAGGTGGCCTTGGAAGAGTTCGAAATTACGAGAGAGGTAGTCAAGAGACACCTGCTGGATCTGGATGTTAGAAAGGCTGTTGGTCCAGATGGGATCTCACCATGGATACTGAAAGAGTGTGCAGAGGCACTTTGCTTGCCACTCTCCATAGTGTATAGTAAGTCGCTGGAGACGGGAGACCTACCAGAAATATGGAAGACGGCGAATGTGGTCCCAATATACAAAAAGGGCGACAGGCAAGAGGCACTGAACTACAGGCCAGTGTCCTTGACTTGTATACCATGCAAGGTGATGGAGAAGATCGTGAGAAAAAACCTGGTAACACATCTGGAGAGAAGGGACTTCGTGACAAATCGCCAACATGGGTTCAGGGAGGGTAAATCTTGCCTTACAGGCTTGACAGAATTCTACGATCAGGTGACAAAGATTAAGCAAGAAAGAGAGGGCTGGGCGGACTGCATTTTCTTGCATTGTCGGAAAGCCTTTAATGCAGTACTGCATAAGAGGCTGGTACATAAGCTGGAGAGACAGGCTCGTGTAGCTGGTAAGGTGCTCCAGTGGATAAGGGAGTATCTAAGCAGAGGAAGCAAAGAGTTACGGTGAGGGGTGAGACCTCCGATTGGCGTGAAGTCACCAGTGGTGTACCACAGGGCTCTGTACTCGGTCCTATCTTGTTTCTGATATATGTAAATGATCTCCCGGAGGGTATCGATTCATTTCTCTCAATGTTTGCAGACGATGCTAAAATTATGAGAAGGATTAAATCAGAAGAGGACTGTTTGAGGCTTCAAGAAGACCTAGACAAACTGAAGGAATGGTCGAACAAATAGTTGTTAGAGTTTAACCCAACCAAATGTAATGTAATGAAGATAGGTGTAAGGAGCAGGAGGCCAGATACAAGGTATCATCTGGGAGAGGAAATTCTTCAGGAGTCAGAGAAGGAAAAAGACTTGGGGGTTGATATCACGCCAGACCTGTCTCCTGCAGCACATATCAAGCGGATAACATCAGCAGCATATGCCAGGCTGGCCAACATACGAACGACATTCAGAAACTTGTGTAAAGAATCATTCAGAACTTTGTATACCACATAAGTCAGGCCAATCCTGGAGTATGCAGCCCCAGCATGGAGTCCATATCTAGTCAAGGATAAGACTAAACTGGAAAAGGTTCAAAGGTTTGCCACCAGACTAGTACCCGAGCTGAGAGGTATGAGCTACGAGGAGAGACTACGGGAATTAAACCTCACTTCGCTGGAAGACAGAAGAGTTAGGGGGGGACATGATCACCACATTCAAGATTCTGAAGGGAATTGATAGGGTAGATAAAGACAGTCTATTTATCACAAGGGGAACACTCACAAGGGGACACAGGTGGAAACTGAGTGCCCAAATGAGCCACAGAGATATTAGAAAGAACTTTTTTAGTGTCAGAGTGGTTGACAAATGGAATGCATTAGGAAGTGATGTGGTGGAGGCTGACTCCATACACAGTTTCAAGTGTAGATATGATAGAGCCCAATAGGCTCAGGAATCTGTACACCTGTTGATTGACGGTTGAGAGGCGGGACCAAAGAGCCAGAGCTCAATCCCCGCAAACACAACTAGGTGAGTACAACTAGGTGAGTACACACACACACACACACACACATATATATATATATATATATATATATATATATATATATATATATATATATATATATATATATATATATATATATATATATATGTCGTACCTAGTAGCCAGAACTCACTTCTCAGCCTACTATGCAAGGCCCGATTTGCCTAATAAGCCAAGTTTTCCTGAATTAATATATTTTCTCTATTTTTTTTCTTATGAAATGATAAAGCTACCCATTTCATTATGTATGAGGTAAATTTTTTTTTATTGGATTTAAAATTAACGTAGATATACGATCGAACCTAACCAACCCTACCTAACCTAACCTAACCTATCTTTATTGGTAAGGTTAGGTTAGGTAGCCAAAAAAAGCTAGGTTAGGTTAGGTTAGGTAGGTTAGGTAGACGAAAAAACATTAATTCATGAAAACTTGGCTTATTAGGCAAATCGGGCCTTGAATAGTAGGCTGAGAAGTGCGTTCTGGCTATTAGGTACGACATATATATATATATATATATATATATATATATATATATATATATATATATATATATATATATATATATATATATATATATATATACACCCCAACCCCCCTCGGCATTTTATATCAACAAATGCATGTGGGGCTTAACAACCTACCCCAAGACCACCAAATTAATAGTCCCTGCGGGACTAATTAATGGGCTCTGAGTGATAGAGCGCTTGGGGCCACTGGGCCCCGCCACCCCGTGGGGCGGCAGTGTTGCTGCGAATATAATGTTTCAGAATTATTTTGATGTTTCTCATTCGTTTCTTCTCTGACTTTTTGCTGTAATATTATTCAAAAGTGTGTTGTTGAGGAATTTATATAGTTCAATGTGTGGAACATTGCTATGCTAAAAGTTATGGGGCTCATGTATGTGACATGCATATTATATTCTACGATCAATCAAACAGTGTTTTTGCTGTTATTACACTATATACACATACACGTTGTATATACCAATCTACATTTTGGAGCACCATAAAGAACCACACATATCGTGTGTTGAAAGTTTATATTCACAGAACAAGAATTCAAAGTCAGCCTAGCGTTCGAGAGGTGAGTGTGGCAGAGGCTGCACCAAATACATATTTACATAATTATTTCAGTATTTGTAAATGATTTTATATCTAGATTTTTGCAGTAATTTTATTCAATAGTGTGCAATATATGAAATGTATATAGCTAAATGTGTGGAACTTTGCTATTCTCAAAAATATGGAGCTCATATATGGTGACATATATTATATTCTTAGATCAACCACAGTGTTCTTGTTGTTATTACGCTATATACGCATGTTACATATCACTGTCAACATTTATAAATCATAACATACTAATAAGCAGTTCTGGTGGATATGGTGACGAAATCAAAACACAGCAGGGTGCCTCAAGCAGACGACGCCAGCAGTCACATGATGCAAGACAATGATACCAATATTCTACTCATCTCACTATGACTAGCTACAAAACTGCTGTTATTATCACATTCCTGTCACAAATTTCCGAATATGAATCCATTTCCATAACAAAATGAACATTGGTGACGAAACATTAGGTCGTTTCATGATGCGCAGATGCAGGAAACAAAGACTGGGTGCTGTGTCTCTCTACCTCATGCTGTGAATATCATAACTAACAATGTGTTCATTGATATCTGAACATTCTTCATAGTCTTTATGACAGTCGGGATCATCTATAACACTATCAACGCAGAATAACTTCAGTTACCTATTTTATTTATCATTACTAAGTGGTGCTGTGGCCCGTAGCTGCACAGCGGTGCTGTGTGCGGCTCCTGCATGCACCAGCCTTGGTCGCTTTCTCAATATTTAGGCTCTCACGTATGCTGACGTTTTTTTTTTCAAGATGGCGTCTGTTTACAGGAGTCGTGAGACGCAGGATGTGAACTACGTGTACCTGCGGGAGTTTTGAATCGTTCCCTATATTTAAAAGTGCCACATGGTGTTCTGCACGCCCTCGATCCAGCGTCACAAGACGCTCTGTGCAGTGCAGTGGCTAGGGACATGCCAATAGACAATCATAGTAATATTGGTGGACAAAGTTCCGACAGACCAACATGTGTATGGTCTCAAAGCCACCTCTAAATTCCTAAAAGATAAAGGATTTAAACTAGCAGGTTCTCCAATCGGTCCCGACCAAATAAGGGATATTGGAATACTGATAGGAGCTGATTAATATCACCAATATATTTTGGGTTCAATAAAATCATTAGGTATTAATTTATTCCAGCCAGCAGGAGGCAGTTCAAGCAAACTGCCCTTGATAACCATTCATCGGCAAATCCTATTTCAGGGAAAATAATATATGATCAATGCCTCATTCTTAAATTTTCCTGAATCATAACCACTATACCGGGAACCAAAGAATTTGTATTAATATTCAGCTATTATGTAATCCTCCTCTTGTCCTTATTGTTAACATATACAATGATATATTTGATATTCAAACTTTCGTATTCTTTACTACGTCTTCAATGAACTCTTGTGAATGTACTGCTGAAGTGGTTGTCGTCTTAACTACAGTTTCAGCTCTTTATTCTCTGAGGATTTTGTCTCATCTTCTCACCTCTTTCCAGCTTCCCCGATGTCTCGTTTTGCTGCAATCTTTGTTATTCTTTTGCACAGACTCACAAACATTGTGCTTTCTCTCTTAGATTGTCAATCAAACTACAGAGAGAAAGACAAAGTTTATGCGGATCCTGACACAAATGCATCGTCATATTCATTGAAAGAATAAACAAGTGTGTAACATGTCTACACTTGGCAAGAGTTGACCCAACACTGACATGAGCTGAGCACCATGTACTAGCATACAAATCCTCTTCTTAAACAACAAACCTGTCCCTATAACACAAGGCATCGTGGTGTATTGTTCCTCTTTATTATTGTCTAAATAAACTGATAATCACAATATGCTGAGTGTAACAAATCAACATAAGAGAAAACTTAGGGTCTCGAACTCATGAACAGAGCTGTCGCACAATGACACTTTCTTCACTCGACTATAAACTGTCAAGAAATATTGGATGTGCAAGGAACTTGATAGTAGCCAAATGTGTGCTGAAACTTTCTGGTTAATATTCTTGTAAGATAATTAGAACCACCAGAAGGCCTTCAAATATGGAACAAGGCCGCATTCCAAAACAACTTTACAAACTTTACAGGAAACATTTAACTTAATAGAGTTCAACAGTAAAGATGGTTCCAAGAATATTATGTAATAAATAAATAATATACATAAATTATGCACCAAACTTACCTGGAGTGTATGTAGTGTGCAAGTAGCTGAAGCGGAGACCAGGAAGAGGTGGTGGTGGAGGAGCTGGCGGTTCTGGGTCACGGGAGATAAGATTTAGCTTCTTATGTTACAGATGTTGTGTTCCCTTCTCTTCCCCGCCCCCTATCAAGCGCCCTCTCCATGGTAAACACACCCACCTCCCACACTGTCATGAGAGTTAAAAATGTTATTGAATATCTACACGCTGTCATCGCAGAAGATGGTAAAGTATATCTGCACACTGACCTGGGCAGTGAAGAGGTAATAGTATATATCTGCACGTTGACATGGAAGGTCATAGTTGTATATAATCCAAGTCAGGATTATATACGACTATATAATCCTGACTTGGAAGATTAGGGTGCTTTCCTATCATCCTATCACTACCTACCCAACGGCGACTACGGGGAAGTGAGGTCAAGCTCTTTATATGCTCCGCCTAATACCCTAGTTATTATAATCTAATTATACTGATGGTCGAATGCTTTATTAAATCTAGTCTTATGGTTGTGGAGGGAGGTGGCTTCTATAACTTCTTCTTTCACTGTATTCCCCTTGTTGACCTCCTGTACAGAGTATGTGTATTTACTTATTACATAGACTCATTTGTGTTTCCATTTTCCACTTACATCCTCACATCATACTTTTCCTCACTTTAAAGAGACTGTCCTTCCTCACCATGTCAATTCTCCTCAGAATCTTGTATGTTCTAATCATGTCCCATCTGTTTTTTCTTTCCTCCAGGAATGCGAAGTTCCATTCCATTAACCTATCCTCATAGCAAAGCTCTCTTAGCTATGGCACTAATGATGTTGAAACATTTATTCATTTCCATTTTGGTTTTATACTTCACAGTGTGGGGTTCCAAGCTGGTGCTACTGATTCCAATAGTGGTCTACCAAAGACTGCGTAGATTGCCATGAAAGAGCCCTGGTTTATGTTTCTAAACAATGTTCTAATGTTTGCCAGCGTCCCATATGCTGCCGATGTTACCCCGTTTATGTGTGGCTCTGGAGAGTGTGCTAGAACTATACCCACTCCCAAGGTCTTTTCCCTCACCGAGCCTGTAGTTCCTTCCTCTTGAGGTGTAGATACCTTCTGGTCTCCTTTCTCTTTTTCCATCTTCATTACTTTTTAGGAAGAATTAGCTGATGAGTGTTATCGCCCCATTACAGTAGTGTTCAAAGGAGTCTAGTATATCCATTACAGCAATGTTCAGAGCAGTCGACTCAGCACATTACAGTATTGTTCAGAGGATTCTAATCTGTCCATTACTGTAATGCTCCAAAGTAATTTTGTCCATCTATTACAGTTGTGACGAGAGGAGTCCAGTTCTCTCATTACAGTAGTTCTCATGTTATGACCGAAATTGATATGAATAATTACGTAAAGCTCTCTCAAAGTATGAGGCCAGCGGAAGTATTTACTGTTGAGCAGCATGGGTGTACGGAGGCTGCATGGTGACACGACCAGACATTACTGGGGTGCCAGTATATGTCCAGTCCGCTAAGAGCTGCCGCAGTTACGAGGACCTGACGGTAACATGTATGACCGGGCGTGATCGGAAGCTAAGAGCCAAAAGATTGTCTTGAGGAGGGCCAGAGGGAATGTCACAGATGAGGCAGACATCACATACTGGTTCAATGATGGTGGGGGGAGGCAATTCTGTTCTGGAGTCCTCTTTGAGCAGTCGAGGAGCGTAGCCACAGGTGGCTCGGACAAGGTGACATTTTTCCTAAATGGCTTATCTTCCCCTCCCATTATGTGGGCTGACCCGTGGTGGAACTTGTGAGGTGATATCGTGAGTAATATGTGTGTGTTGTTCTGAAAATGATTAATAAAAGGACAGTAATTTGAGTCAAGTTGATCTCCCGAGACTAGGATTGTGTTGATTGGTGGTGAAGCCGGTTAGAGATGAAGTAAATATGTAAATAAACAGCATATAAAAGGACCGAGTCTATGGAACTCACTCCCAAATTAATTAAAAAATCTGTCCAACTGCCTTAATTAATCAAAAGTAAAACTAAAAAGTACCTAATTTCATCCTCATAGTTTCCTACCTTGTGCTTCAAACACACACTGTATCTTGTACTATCCATTTCCCTAATATTAGAACCTAAGACATGCATCGTCACAAGCGTAATTATACCGGTCAATTTATATTGTAGTTACAATGTTAAACTCAAAATTTGCTACAATATACCTCTTATTAAACTTATTGTTACTAGAGACGGTACGCATGTTAGTAGCTTTGCAAGAATGAAAGAAAACCAATATTATGTACTCTCATTCATCCAATGTACCGCAGGTTCAAGGAACTAAATACTAAGCTTGGAACTAAGAGAGCCAGAGACTCTCATTACAATGATACTGCCAAGAAAAAAACACGTACAGCAGAAAACAGAAAAAGCAAAAAATGGTGTCACAGATCAGTCTACCTCGAAGAACTTCACCTGCTTGAGCAAGCCCTCGAGCTGCTGCCTGTAGAGAGGCACGAGTGACCCCCTTAGAGGGTCATTATGAGTCCAACCATTATGAGAGGCAGGAGTAACCTATTACATGGGTCCTCCTCCCTCCAGGGGTAGGGGGTAATACCCCTCTGGGAGGAGGACCCATGTAAGATTATTATAAACGACATGACAACGAAAAATTCCAACATGATACTACAATAAATAATTCATAAGTATATTGAGAAAATTAATAAAGAAGACGGAAATAAATTTGATCAAATCTACACTGATGGGTCATATATAGCCTACCAATGGCAAGGGTTGGAGCAGCATACACTGTAATTAGGAATAATACTTTTCAATGTGGAAAGGAAGAAAAAGCACGTAGTGAGAACTATGCTTCTTCAATGCAAGCAAAGCTAACTGTCATTGTTATGGCATTAAGATTCCTTGAAACAAAAACGGTGCAGTGATCTCCACCGATTAAAAAAGAACACTACAAAGCCTTAGTAAATAACAGGTAGAAAACCTTGCAATAGTCAATGAAATCAAGAGAGCTGTGCGAGTACTCGCCAGTCAGGAAAGAGTCGTCAAATTTCCTTCTCATTAGCCACACCTAACTACCAGTTTCCAGTCATTGCGGGGTCATATTAGTTACCTTCAGATCCTCATAACTGCGGCAGCTCTTAGGAGACTCGACACATACTGGCGTCCCATAACGCCACATCCCGTCACCATACCAGCCTTCAAACTCCTCTCATTCATACACCTCAATCATAAATGCTTCTGCCTCCCTTATACTTTGGAGGAGCCATAACTAATTGTTCATATCGATTTGGGGTCACAATACTCAGAGGAGTCTTGTTCACCCATTACAGTAGTGCTCAGAAGGGTGTAGTCTGTCCATTACAGTAGTGTTCAGAGGGGTGTAGTCCGCCCATTACTGTAGTGTTCAGAGGGGTGTAGTCTGTCCATTACAGTAGTGTTCAGAGGGGTGTAGTCCGCCCATTACTGTAGTGTTCAGAGGGGTGTAGTTCACCCATTACAGGAGTGTTCAGAGGGATGTAGTCCACCCATTACAGTAGTGCTCAGAGGGGTATAGTTCACCCATTACAGGAGTGCTCAGAGGGGTGTAGTCCACCCATTACAGTAGTGCTCAGAGGGGTGTGGTCCACCCATTACAGTAGTGCTCAGAGGTGTGTAGTCCACCCATTACATTAGTGCTCAGAGGGGTATGGTCCACCCATTACATTAGTGCTCAGAGGGGTGTAGTCCACCCATTACATTAGTGCTCAGAGGGGTGTAGTCCACCCATTACATTAGTGCTCAGAGGTGTGTAGTCCACCCATTACAGTAGTGCTCAGAGGGGTGTAGTCCACCCATTACAGTAGTGCTCAGAGGGGTGTAGTCCACCCATTACAGTAGTGCTCAGAGGGGTGTAGTCCACCCATTACAGTAGTGCTCAGAGGGGTGTAGTCCACCCATTACAGTAGTGCTCAGAGGTGTGTAGTCCACCCATTACAGTAGTGCTCAGAGGGGTGTAGTCCACCCATTACAGTAGTGCTCAGAGGGGTGTAGTCCACCCATTACATTAGAGCTCAGAGGTGTGTAGTCCACCCATAACACGTTCATGCACTTCCATCAGAGGTTGTGGAATAATATCACTTTTAACTCCCATGCAAATGTACAGATAAATACCCCAATCTTATCCTTCCATCCCACTTTGAAGACATTCCACACCATCTTTATTTCCCATGGTAACGCGTAGATGTACCCATAATCTGTGTCTTCAATATCAGTGTGGGAGGTGGGTGTGTTTTCCTTGAAGAGGAAGTATGATATGAGGCGGGGAAGTGAAGGGAACACAACATGTGCAGCGTGAGAGGGCTGTCTCTTATCTCCCCGTGACGCTGTAAAGATCACCTGCTGCACCACCAGCTCTCCCCGATACCTGCCTCGGGTACTTACACTGTACATACACTCCAGGTAAGACTGGTGCATCATTTATGCATAGTATTTATTAAGTTTAGACATTTTCCTGGAAGAATCTTTACTGTTCAAAGTTAAAATATTTTATTCGTGTGACGTACCATCTGACTGCTATAAAGTCACTATAGATAAATTCCGTTGGAGCAGTGATGAGGTTCAAACCTATGGGGTTGGTAGTCCCGTGCACACACCCCAGACAATCAGTCAACGACAGGTATAAGAATTGCAACCTGGAGTTCAACTGAAGACACGAGGGTTTCCTGGGGCTTCTACTGAAGCCTGAACAGGATTTTCACACAATCCCCCCATGCACTCTGGCTCTGTCGTCCAGGCTTGTTCTACCTCTGACGCTCCTTTCACTACACAGAGAGTAATCAATAACGTGAGTGCACCAATGAGAAATTTCCTAAGAACCTAGATGAAGGCTCGAATCTAGGCAGTGGGTAGTTCTAGCTTTGTTTAGTTAGTTTAAATCTATGACCTCTTGTTCTTGAAGTTCCATGTCTCAGGAATTTTTCCCTGTCAATTTGATCGATTCCCATTACTATTTTGTACGTAGTGATCATATCGCCTCTTTTTCTTCTATCATCTCGTTTTGGCATATTAAATGCCCAAAACCTCTCCTCGTAGCTCTTGTCCTTCAGTTCTAGGAGCCACTTAGTAGCATGTTTTTGTACCTTTTACAGTTTGTTGATGTGCCTCTCAAGATATGGCACCATACAACCGCTGCATATTCCAGCTATTGGTCTAACAAAAGCCGTGAACAATTTCTTTAGTATTTCACAATCCATGAATTTAGAAGTGATTTCTTGTGAAACTCATCACTGAAATCCTACATATAGAAAAAGAAGCACACAATCTAGGGCAATTAATCACCTTAAATAGGATAAGTTGAGAATGAACCATGCAGGTTCGAAACGTTGTCTTAAATTGGATAAGTTCAGAATGAACCATGTCGGTTCGAAATGTTGTCCTAAATTTATAATATGTATAATACATTCAACAGTTAAATATTATTTTAGCTTATCTAGAACAAAGATGACATTTAGTTTATCTAGAACATGAAATGGAATGTCACCCTCAGAATTTTTTTGTTGTATTTGTGTTTAGCTTCAGACACGAGCATGTTTCCATTATGTCTTAAAGAGTTGAGCACAGTTAAGGATAGTAAATAATCACTTATTTTCGGACCAACATGGTTACATTCTCTTGTATGTGTGGGAACACCCACCGCACAGGTTCGAACCCTTATCAAGGCTCCTACTTAATTTCTCATTGATGCAGTCACGTTAGTGTGATTACACTCTGTGTATGCCTGGATGACAGAGCCAGAGTGCATGGGGGGGGGAGGTGTGTAAAAATCCTGTTCAGGCTTCAGTGGAAGCCTCAGGAAATTCTTGTGTGTTCAGTAGAACTCTAGGTTACTTTCCTTTTGACCATGTCGTGGCCTGGTTGTCTGGGGCGTGTGGGTTAGAACATCCACTGCATAGGTTCGAATCCTCACCACAGCTCCAACAGAATTTCTCACTGATGCATCACGTTAGTGTGATTACTCTGTGTGTATCAGTATTGATTACATGTCTTATGGTTTGTCTTCCTACTGTGGAATTTATAACTTTGCCGAATTATCCTTCTGTTGAATAAAATCTTTCATATTCATCACAGGCTGAGGCTGATAAATATTTTGTCTAGAGTTTCAGTTTCATAAATGACTTACTATTGAATGTTAATTATTAAAGTAATCTATGAATATATATTTGATACTAGAATTTTAACAACATAAATATTTCATCAACATTTATGTAAAGAAAAAAGGCATAAACTTAATTAGACAATCCAACAGGCTCTCCGGTCATAATAACAGACATTTAACCCAAAATGTCCTAGGGGACTCTCTAAACCATGAGACTGTAGTGTTTTCCTTTACAGAAAAATATGACATCCTTAGTAGCAAACTACAAGAGCATTTAACTAAAAGAATTAAAAGCAGGCACAACACTAGCCCAGGATAAACCAATTAACATTATAAGCCTGTGGTTAGGACAGCAAGGGAAAGTGGGCATCACAGAGTACCAGTGTCTTAGATGTAGATGAAGAGTCACAATAACGTGGCTGAAAAATGTTGACCAAACCACACACTAGAATTGACAACGACGTTTCGATCCGTCCTGGACCATTATCAAGTAGATTGTGATGAGACGGAGGAGGCAAGGGCAATAAATAGGCAAGAGAGAGTTGAGGAGATTGAAATCTCAGAGGAAGATAATAGCAAGGCTAAAGGTATGGAAGGTAAAGTGTAATAGAGGGTGTAATAATAGGAATAAGAAAGGTATCGTAAGAGAAAACAAGAGAAAGAAAAAGAAAGATAAAAGGAAGAGTAGACTTATGTTAGGTCACGTTTGTTAGAAAGTTTAGAACATTTGAGTATATACTGTGAAAGGGAAGAGTCAACAGCAACAAAGCCAGGACTCAAGTTCATGTTGGGTACATTGTGTATCGGAGCCGAGTCCACGAGGCGGCGTCTGTGTAGAGGGAGGAAAGATTTTTTTTATAGGAAGACCAATCAATAGGATGATTAGAATCTCTAACATGACAGAAGAGAGCACTGTTTATGTCTGCAGACTTAACACTTCTTAACAAAGGTGTTAAGTCTGCAGACACAAACAATATGACTTCATGTTCCAGGTTGATTATTTTTTTGTTTAGGGCTTCTATCCATTTAACTAGTGCCCTTGCAGCTTGATTTAATTGGAAGAGGATTTTTTCAAATGCCATATTTGTTCAAGATGGACAAAAAGAACAAAAACTTACTATATAATTTGTTTACATATTATATTTTACTCAACGTTTGGAACCTACAAGGTTCATTCTCAAGTGAAGATTGTTCTATTATTCCTCACTTGAGAATGACCTTGTAATATGTATTATATGTGAGATGGCACTACTTATTTTTTATGTTTGTGTGTTAGTTCAGCCATACACTTCATGCAGGCATATGACAAGGAAAGTCCATTTTTTTCCTTCAAAATTTCTAACTTCACTTCAGGAAGATATTGATAAAAAATGGCAATGTGAGTATGTGTACTCACCTACTTGTGCTTGCGGGGGTTGAGCTCTGGCTCTTTGGTCCCGGTACTCAATGGTCAATCAACTAATGTACAGGCTCCTGAGCCTTCTGGGCTCTATCATATCTACAATTGAAGCTGTGTATGGAGTCAGCCTCCACCACATCACTTCCTAATGCATTCCATTTGACTACTACTCTGGCACTGAAAAAATTCTTTCTAACGTCTCTATGGCTCATTTGGGCACTCAATTTCCACCTATGTCTCCCTAGTGCGTGTGCCCCTTTTGTTAAAAAGTCTGTCTTTATCTACCCTATCAATTCCTCTGAGAATCTTGTATGTGGTGATCATGTCCCCTCTGACTCTTCTGTCTCCCAGTGACTGGAGGTTTAATTCCCGTTGTCTCTCCTCGTAGCTCATACCCCTCAGTTTGGGTACTAGTCTGGTGGCAAACCTATGAACCTTTTCCAGTTTAGTCTTGACTAGATATGGACTCCATGCTGGGGCCGGATACTCAAGGATTGGTCTGACATATATGGTCTGTAATGTTCTGAAAGATTCCTTACACAAGTTTCTAAAGGCCGTTCTTATCTTAGCCAGTCTGGCATATGCCGGTGATGTTATCCTCTTGATATGAGCTTCAGAGGATTGGTCTGGCGTGATATCAACCCCCAGGTCTTTCTCTCTCTCTGACTCTTGAAGTATTTCATCTCCCAAATGGTACCTTGTATCTGGTTTCCTGCTTCCTACCCCTATCTTCATTACATTACATTTGCTTGGGTTAAACTCTAACAACCATTTGTTCGACCATTCCGGCAGCTTGTCCAGGTCTACTTGAAGCCTCAAGCTGTCCTCCTCTCTCTTAATCCTTCTCATAATTTTGGCATCGTCAGCAAACATTGAGAGGAATGAGTCTATACCCTCCGGGAGATCATTTACGTATATCAGAAACAGGATAGGTCCGAGTACAGAGCCCTGTGGGACTCCACTGGTGACTTCACGCCAATCTGAGGTCTCACCCCCTCACTGTAACTCTCTGCTTCCTATTGCTTATGTAATCCCTTATCCACTGGAGCGCCCTACCAGTTATTCCTGCCTGTTTCTCCAGCTTATGCATCAGCCTTTTATGGGGTACTGTTTCAAAGGCTTTCTGACAATCCAAAAAATGCAGTCCGCCCATCCTTCTCTTTCTTGCTTAACCTTTGTCACCTGATCGTAAAATTCTATTAAGCCTCTAAGGCAAGATCTACCATCCCTGAACCCATGTTGCTGGGATGTCACGAAGTCCCTTCTCTCCAGATGTGTTACTAGGTTTTTTCTCACGACCTTCTCCATCACCTTGTATGGTATACAAGTTAAGGACATTGGCCTGTAGTTCAGTGCCTCTTGTCTGTCACCCTTTTTGTATATTGGGACTACATTAGCCGTCTTTCATATTTTTGGTAGGTCCCCCATTTCCAATGACCTACTATGGAGAGTGGCAATCAAAGTGCTCCTGACACTATACTACACTATTTGTTCAAAGTGCTCCTGCACACTCTTTCAATACCCATGGCGAGATTCCGTCCGGCCCAACAGCCTTTCTCACGTCCAGCTCCAACAGGTGCCTCCTGACCTCATCTCTTGTAATTTCGAACCCTTCCAAGGTCGCCTGGCTTGCTGCCACCTCTCCTAGCGCCGTGACCTCTCCTTGTTCTATTGTAAAGACCTCCTGGAACCTCTTGTTGAATTCTTCACACACCTCTTTGTCATTCTCTTTCTCACCAGTTCTAAGTTTCATCACCTGTTCCTTCACTGTTATTTTCCTCCTGATGTTACGTGGAGTAGCTTTGGTTCGGTCTTGGCTTTATTAGCTATATCATTTTCATACCTTTTCTCAGCTGCCCTTCTCACACTAACATACTCGTTCCTGGTTCGCTGGTATCTCTCGCTACTTTCTGGTGTTCTGTTATTACGGAAGTTCCTCCACGCCCTTTTGTTCAGCTCCTTTGCTTTTATACATTCCCTATTAAACCACAGATTATTCTTTTGCTTCTCGGTTTTTTCCTGTCGGGCCGGGATAAACCTGTTTACCGCATCCTGATACTTTTGGGTGACATAGTCCATCATGTCTTGTACGGACTTAGTTCTGAGTTCTGTATCCCATGGTACATCCCTTAGGAATTTATTCATCTCCTCATAGTTTCCCTTTCGGTACACCAGCCCTTTGTTTCCCAGTTCTTTTTTTGGGGAGATAATTCCTAGCTCAACCAGGTACTCAAAGCTCAATACACTATGATCGCTCATTCCCAAGGGGGCTTTCAAATTAACTTCCCTCATGTCCGACTCATTTAGGGTAAATATCAGATCAAGCAAAGCTGGCTCATCCTCTCCTCTCCTTCTTGTCGGTCCCTTGACGTGTTGACTTAGAAAGTTTCTTGTTGCCACATCCAGCAGCTTGGCTCTGCATGTGTCTGGTCCTCCATGTGGGTCTCTGTTCTCCCAATCTATCTTCCCGTGGTCGAAGTCTCCCATGATTAGTAGTCTGGCTCCGTTCCTGCTAGCCACAGAAGCTGCTCTCTCTATTATATTGATGGTGGCCATGTTGTTTCTATCATTTTCCTGTCTGGGTCTTCTGTCGTTTGGTGGGGGGCTATATATGACTACTACTATAATTTTCTGTCCTCCAGTTGCTATGGTGCCTGATTTGTAGTCACTGAAACCTTCACAGTTCTGATTAACCAACTCTTCAAAACTCCAACCTTTTCTTATCAGCAAAGCTACACCACCTCCTCCTCTCCCTTCTCTCTCTTTCCCCACAACATAGTAGTCCTGTTGTTAGGACAAATCCAAATCCAGTGGAAACACTGGATTTGTTATGGTTTTCGTTAGCTTTGTTTCTGTGAGTGCTATTATGTCTGGGTTTTCTTCTTGAGCCCATTCTCCGAGTGAACTTGTTTTATTTGTAATACATCTATGTTAGTGCATATGTGTTGTGTTGTTTAAGTGTGTTTGTTTAGTGTGTGTTGTTTAGTGTGTGTTTGTTAAGTGTGTGTTGTTAAGTGTGTGTTTAAGTATATGTGTAAATGTTATGTATTACAAGATGGATTTTGTCTAAAGATAATAGACAATTTTATCTGATTCCAGTAGGTCAAGAATCAGCAACCAACTGCCTTAGGAAGCCATGGCGTCATGGACGTGGAACTGGAAGTTTATTTTATTTGCAACTGCTTGTTCAGGTAATTCACAAATATCAGCAGAAATTGGTTACTTGGAAGTTGGGCTTAGGGTCTATCAAACACGGTAGTGTTATTAAGGCCACCACAGAAGATTACTGACCAACCGGTAGTATAATTTACCAATAGACATATTCCAGAACTACAGTAAACTCTGTGTATAAACGAGAAGTGGGGCACCTTTTGATGCATATATTCTTACAGAAATCAGCTAGGAACTTAAGTCTCCGTGGTGTAGTGGTAAGACACTCGCCTGGCGTTCCGCGAGCGCTATATCATGGGTTCGTATCCTGGCCGGGGAGGATTTACTGGGCGCAATTCCTTAACTGTAGCCTCTGTTTAACGCAACAGTAAAATGTGTACTTGGATGAAAAAAAGATTCTGCTCGGCAGGGGATCGTACTCCAGGGACCTGCCCGAAACGCTACGCGTACTAGTGGCTGTACAAGAATGTAAAAACTCTTGTATATATCTCAAAAACAAAAATATTCAAGTTATTATTCGTTTCGTTTCAAAGATGATACCGGTGGTAAGCAGGGGATGAGAGGACGGGACGGGGATGCCGAGAACTTCAGCTAGGAACTGGAGACAAGGCTGAGGGACGAGGTACAGAGCGGTAGCCCAATCACTTTAGATTTGAACTGGTGATGATCTTTTGTAGTTGATTGAAATTCGTGAGGACGCTCGCATTCATCGCACAGGAGGTTCAACAGTGCTGGAATGTTATTTTCTGGGTCGTAGTACACGTGCTTTCTGCAGCTGGGATTGATCTTGCTTCCTCACCCCACTGACATGGTCGTCTATTGTACGCTGTGGGTATAGAGTGTAGTACGCTAGGTCAGGGATTTCTCGGTCCAATTTGGAAATGTCGCAATGAGTGTTGACTGACGGGGCGTCTATGACCCACTTGCTGGTGATTCTCTTTCGATTGTCCTCAGAAAGCATCTTGTCGAAGTGGGTCGGATTATATATTCTCTGTCCATAGGGGTCGAGAGAGGGCCACTCTTTTGAAGATATTCTACGCCGTCACAAAATATGGAATTTGGAGATCTGATGGCTTCAGTCGAAGTGGACGACGATAGATTTGATTCTAATTCAGGTGAAGATGCTCGGTTGGCAGGGGACAGGTTGGTGGTGGCGGTGGATGTGTTGGTGATATCAACTGAAGCATTGAAGTCGACTGAAGAAAATGAGTCCTTTTGCATGCAGGATTGTAGTAGCGACTGGAGCCATGGTAGTATTGCCGGCCGGTGTAGAAAGCACGATCATGAACTTGAACGAATCCGGCAAATTATTGTGAACAACTATTACAGCAACACAGAATTCAACGAAATCGTAAGAAGACAACCCGCCAGCTGAATAAGGGTAATTAGGCCTCAGGGAAGAATATTCGGCGTTCAAAGGAAGACACTATAGTGTATTATAAGAATACATTTACTCAAGCATTTTAGAAGGAGGAAAAGGTGATATGAGATATTATTGACAGGAATTTTAAACCGTGCAGTGAAAACGCAAGGGTTCGTTCTATCACTTAATACAACAACTTTCGTACTGCATCCCTCATTATGAAATAACATCTCTGCCTCCTCTGACTAACTGAGGTGTACTAATGTAGTTTGTCAATACAAATGCTGCTCTGGAGACTGTGTGCTCCGAAATATATGCTACATTGGAATACCTCGAATACACTAAGCAGACGTTTTACACTTCATTTGCAAGACGGAGGTATTAAGCAATATCATTCTCAATACCACAACATCTCATTCACAACATGCCCGTTCCCTCTCTTGGATGGCTTAGTCTTCATCAATCATGGATAATCATCCAGCAGACACAATCGACTTGACAATGGTCCAAGACGAGCCGAAACGTCGTCGTCTTTTCATCTTCTGGTGTGTAGTGTGGTCATCATATTTTCTGCAACGTTATTGTGACTAATTTTCTGCGCATAGATTTCTCCATGTAAGCTCAGTGTACCTGAGTTGGTTGTGAATGCATTGTATTCCTGAAGATGTCACATTGCTGATGAACAATAAAATGGAAAGATTAGGTGATCTAGTATTTCTTCACCCTCCAGATGGTAGAAGGTAATTGCATTGTCACGGTAACCTCTCTAGATAAGATTCAGCCTGCTACATCATCACCTATTTTATCATATCACGCCTATATATTCAAGAACTGCAGCTACTAGAGCAACAACAACTACTTTCCAGACATCTAGACAGTACCACCATTCTCCCCCCTACACCACGGCCCGTCACCCCACATCACCTGGTCGCCAGGAGCTCACGCCATCGGCCGAAACAAGCAGTTAACGTGAGCCGGTTCCAAGTTATCCACGACTACCAGCTCCACCTGGACGGCCGCCATTCCATATATATAGGGCTACCTAGCCCACCACAATTTAGTGCTGTACTGACTAGACCTGTTGACATATCTTAGTATGGTAGCAGGTTTATTCAGTCTGGCTCATAGTATTCTAGCACCATATTTTATTTGCGTAGTAACGTAACGTAAATTTGATTGCTCATCTTGTTTGTTTTGCACACGTTGTATTAGAGCCAAGCCTAGATATTATTTTGTTTTGTAATTTGTTTAACATCATTTTTTTAAAGTAAGGTATTTTTAAATGTTTCTTCCCTCTGTCTTATCCTACAGTTACCACAACATGAAGACAACTTGCAGTTTAAAAAATTTTCCTTTTTTTTTGCTATTGTTTTTGTTTTATGTGACTGACATTCCATCTGCCTAGAGAGACTGCACTAACACCTATTTTTCTCGTCATAGTGTAGAATCGAAAATATCAATATGAAAATTAAAAATAGTCACAGTGTTGTTGTGTTTAAGAACATGTATATATTTTTTATCATAGGTTG
This sequence comes from Procambarus clarkii, assembly GCF_040958095.1. Lineage (NCBI taxonomy): Eukaryota > Metazoa > Arthropoda > Malacostraca > Decapoda > Cambaridae > Procambarus > Procambarus clarkii. The sequence goes on from NC_091233.1 coordinate 17,800,875, forward strand.
TCGAGTTCCTCCAGCTCATGATATTGCGGGGAGGAACCCTGAATGCAGAGTGAATTTCCCCTCTGTATCGCAACGCTGAGGCACTGGAAGCTCTAAGGTCTTTACTTTAGTTCTGGATTATGATCCAGACTTAAGAGATCTTCCTTCTTAGTCATTTCAATGGCTTAAGAATGCCCCCTCCCCTTAAGCAGGGTGTAGCACTGAGAGGTGTACCATATTTCCGTGTGTAGAAGCACTTAGACTTTCCTTAACTTCTGGACTACTAACTCTCCATAGGTTGACGGGCCTTATAAGCCAAACTCCAAAACCTACTTCTCTGTCAAGAGGAGCAATTTCCATCTTGGTGAATATACACTGAGAGTTTACTATATCCCTGGACTATGTTTTGGATTATAATAAACTGACGGTTGTTCACTAAATTATTATTGTGGCCTCCAGGGGTTGATAGGCTTTACGATAAACACAAAAAAAAATTTCGATAAAAAGTAAAAATGTAATCATTTGTAAGTCTTGTATTGTAAAGAAAATACAACCTGAAGTGGGTTAAAATTCTTACTTGTGCAGTGGAAAAGTTTACATCTGATGCCATGAAAAAGTTAACTTAAAACATCATATTTTTAGGTTTAGTGCTGGACGGAGTTGAAAAACATTCAAGAAACAGTGATGATCGAGCTGACTGTCCCTACCTGCAACTGGGGGACCAGTGTCTGCTGTTTGTTAACTTCCAGCTGGACACCTATGATGTCGCCCAGGCACTATGTCAAGGTTTTGGGGGGAACTTGGCCATTATCAAGACTGCCACACAGCTGAAAGCCATCATGGACTACATCTATACTGATGGTAGGTGAACAGATTCTAATCTTCTTCCTTCTCTATGACATTTGAAATTGATGTTTACTCCTTGTGTGAGGTAATGTTGACAAAATTATTAAATAATATATTCTTATACAGTTATAGAGAAAATGCCGACAAGTTTTGGTAGAGTAAGCACAAAATTCTTAATGCAATAGTTCGGAAGCTTAGGTAATTTTGAAGAAAAAGCGCTTAGTTTTTAAAAGAATATGAGAACAAGGATCTGGGATAGGGCGGAGTGAAGGAATGGTGCCCAGCCACTCGAACCATTGGGAATTGAACGCCGACCTGCAACAAGCGATGCCTCTGCTGAACCAACCAATCAAGAGCATGCTACTTCCTGCACATGGAATTAAAATACTGCGACTCACACTCATTACATTGTTCACTAGTTCTACAAGTTCATCAATGAAGACCAAACTGTCTTTTCAAATAATGAAATTTTCACTAATAATATCGATGGTATATGAAAATCAGTCTAAGAGCTGGTATTGCGATGCAAGAAAGGAGAGGGAAATATGTCTCCCTTGCATTTTGAAATTGAAATTGAAATAAGTTTATTGAGGTAAAATACACACAAAGGGATGAGGTAGCTCAAGCTATTCTCACCCCATTCAGTACAACGTGTTAATATATACATAGACACACATCACAAATAAACATATTGCCAAACATTCTGAGAGGTAAACATATACATTTCCTCCTTCACAAGGAGTATGTTATCAGACGTACACACAAATACTTTTACTTTTACTTTTATGACCTAGGTCCCTTGCATAGGTTACGTGAGCCATGATAGCTCCTCAAGTGTATCAAAACTAGGCCACTCTGTCCCAAGGAGTCTCTGACGGTCGCAGGCACAACCAAAGGTTTGCAGTACAAGGGACAAGGAAAACAACGGAAAGATACACGTGAGCAATTGGTCAAGTGTGGATATGATTAGAACAGTAGGTGAGAGAAAACTTTTTAGTTTTAGGTATAGAGCCAGAGCTTAATGCAGCTTGCACGATATATGGTATGAGTATTTATTATTATCATTATTATTATTATTTCTAGTACTATTATTATGTTTATGCAGGTTGCAGAGGTGGGGCATATATTGTGTAGAAGAAATTGCTTGTATTTCTGGGTCTTATAAGGATGTCATTAAGTCACATGTTTAAACTCTCATAAGCAAGCGCCAGACACAGGGAAACCCATGATTCGCTCACTAGTCCGAAATCAGGAGTTTGCTGCTGGCCGCCAGAGGGTGCGGACGTGCCCCTATATGGTCCTCAGTCGACGAGCTTGACGTGAAGTCGATGGTTGGGCGCTTATTTTGTGTTTACTAGTTGTGTGTTTTTGCGGGGGTTGAGCTTTGCTCTTTCGGCCCGCCTCTTAACTGTCAATCAACTGTTTACTAACTAACTACTAACTTTGTGCCCTGTGCGTGGTGCCTTGCTGGTGTGGGGTACAGTCTTGCTCATGATGGGGATGTCATTGCTTCCTATTAAGCGGTCCTCTTTGGATGGGCTGGAAGTTTTTACATCAGTGGACCATACGGCGGTCGGGATGGCTTCGATTGAGGTGCTTCATGTCAACCTGGAAGATGTGATGGGCATTCAGCTCCTTTGCAACCGCCGAGTTGGTGAAATTTCTGCTACAGGAAGTGTTCCAGGAATTCATCGACCGTTGTGAGGGACACTCATTCCCTATGCCTGACAGAGCAGGCACAGTGCGAGTGTTGGACCGTAGTGTGAAAATGACTTATGTGGCATTGTGTGGTACCTCGTTCAAAATGGGGGATTTGCTGTTGACCCGGTTGTTTAGCCAATATGGGAAATTGAAATTGAAATTGAAATAAGTTTATTGTGGCAAAATACACACAAAGGGATGATGTAGCTCAAGCTATTCTCACCCCGTTCAGTACAACGTGTTCATACATATATAGACACACATCACAAACAATGAACATATTGCCAAACATTCTGAGAGATAAACATATACAATTCCTCCTTTACACGCGTAGTATGGTATCGGACGTACGCACAAATACTTTTTTGACTTAAAAAGTCATAAAAGTGTCATTATCATGAACACCTATCCCATATTCCCAGTAATATTTGTACCCAAGCCTGAGCCGCATGTGCAGAGTCAATCCAAGCATTTCTCCTTTTACCATAAGTGAAATGGGTGTTTTGACTCACATACATGTAGTGTTGCATGGTTTGACTTCCCTCGTACATTACACCTCTCCTCGCCACTCCCGCCTGTGCCTGAATATTTTTGAGTTTGCTTCTTATTTGTCTCATTGTGAATTCGCATTCGATGTCAACTTGTGGTTTTGATGTGGCACGTTTGGCCAAGTCATCAGCCACCTCGTTGAGCACTATTCCAACATGAGATGGAATCCACATGAATTTCACATTGTGACCTTTCAGCTGTATCTCAGTTATCCTTTCTTACAATCCTCAACTATGGACATGAAGACCGGATTTCGACTGTTTAAGGAATCAAGTGCTCCTCGGCTATCGACAAATACAAAACCATCTCTGTCGTCATGACGTACTTCCTCCAAACACACCAGAATGGCCTGCAGTTCAGCTTGTGTGGATGATATATAATTACTAAGTCGAAGTTCAATTATCCTGTCCACAGTCCCAAACTCCCTATATTCCCTTATTAGGACACCACACCCTGCCTTGCCATCCTCCGACACCGACCTGTCACAATATACACGTAAACTATTGCCTCTTGGTAACCGAGATATCATGCTTCCATACAAACACCGTAATTGTCCCGGTTCATGATGAATCTTTTTCACCTTGAGGGGTTCAGTTTCGACATCTATTTTCTGTACTTTCCAAGGAGCAGACCTATTACACTGTCGAGAGGGTTTGCAGCAGTCAAGTACATCGTATTTCCTGAGGTCATGAGCTAATCCCCTCATGTAGCATGTCTCTCTCAGTTTCCTGGAAGTGTGTACGTCACTCAAGCAGGTCTGAACGCTCTGAAACAGCTTATCCCCTCCTTTTCTCTACATGAAACGAATAGATACTCTAGCGTTAATGTCACGGACTCTAACATACACACTCCGTAAATTTAATTCCATTCTCATTATTTCAATCATTGCATTTCTTTGACATCCAAGAATAATCCTCATAGCCTTGTTTTGTATCAGCTCTATTTTTTTTAATTCTGCCTTGGCCTGTGTAAGACAAAACGGGTGCTGCGTAGTCTATCAGGGACCGAACAGTGCTTATGTATAACATCCGCAAGATAGGTACTCCAACATCTTTACCAGAAAAAGCCAATGCTTTTAGAGGATGTAGACGGGCTTTACATAAGGTGCTGATATGATTTATTTCAGCATTTTTACTCTCACATGTCATGCCCAGATACTTGTACTTCTGAACACGGCTCAGTTCCACACCATTTAGAATAAGTTTTATATTTCTTCGTTTCCTATACTCATATTTGGTTTTGTCTGCATTTATAACTAAGCCTAACTTGTGACAGGTTGTACCAAGTATGTTAAGAGCAGTTTGTATTTTGTTCCAAGAAGTGCCTTGTTTAAGAATGTCATCAGCATATATGATCGTCGTGACCCCTGGAGGATACATCTCTGATGCTAATCTGTTCATTAATACATTGAATAAAGTGGGACTTAAAACTCCCCTTTGGGGGGTACCTAACTGAAACCTCCGTTTCTCAGACATGTATCCCTGGTAATACACCTGACCTTTTCTCCCTTGTAGATAATCCCTTATCCAATGTAGCAATCTCCCTGTTATTCCAGATTGGCTAATTCGTATAAGATTACTTCCCCATTGGCTTTATCAAATGCTCCTTGCAGATCAACAAAAACTCTACAATTGTCATCCACATTAGACAAACACTTTAAAGGACAATCCGTAGTACTTTTGCCTTTGATAACACCAAAGAGATTATTGGACATGTTATCACCTACAAGGTAGAGTAGCCTATTTAACAAAATCCTTTCCATCATTTTGCAAAAGCAGGATGTTAAGGAGACAGGCCTGTAGCCTCCGTTTGACTTAGGGATAGGAATGATGACCGCCTCCTTCCATTTTCTTGATTACTTTCCCTTCCTATAACTCATGTTAAACAAATCAAGTAAGGGACTAGGTTTCATACCGGCTAAATAATTAAGAATGTCATACGTTACTCCATCTTTCCCCGGAGAGGTAGAGCTGCCACTTTTTATAGCATCCAGTAGCTCATCGTGAGTTATCTCAGTGCATGTTACAGACCTTGTATTTAAAGCACATAAAGTTATTCCATTTCTAATATTTTGCCATGACTCAATGGTGACTCTCGTGCCTGCAGGTAAGGACTCCATACCAGCAGCACTAGCCCATTTATCTACTAACTCATTAGCAACCTTCCCAGGATCTGAGTGAGCAATGAATTTGGGCTTACAACCCCAGATTTTATTTACTGCTCTCCATATGTCTTTAAGGTTCTTAGTATTACCAATGAACTGAGCAAAGTCTTGCCAGTATTTGTCCCGCGTCTCCGTCCTCACTTGACTGCATCCCTAGCCACTTCCAACACTGTATTTTTCTCTTCATCCCTCATTCCGTTTTTTAACCATTCTTTATGTGCACTCCGTAGCATTCTCTCCCATCCCTTAACTTGCTGATCATTGGAATATTTAAATTTCTTAGTTCCATGCATCTTACTACCCCTGCCCCCGTTATTTTTTCTCTGTACTAATTTATCTAGGTTTTCGACCATGTCCTCGTAAAAACTATCAACGCAGAGCGGCATGCATTGTTGATACCAATCTCCCATATTTTGAATAAAATAATTTTTCATATCTTTATTAATATTTAGTCTTTTCCTTTGAAATTGGACTTGTTTTTTTTCCCCAGTGGTAATTCAACGTTCAAGGCAAACTGGTCACTAAGTAGTTCCTGAGCAACCCGAGCCTTCCCCATAATCCCTTGAGAGTTTAAAATGCAGGCATAGTCAAGCCGTCCTCACCTGATGCGAGTTGATTCATTGTTTCCCAAGAGACAGGTATCTGGATGATCTTGTAGAAACTGTAACCACTTGACCCCATTAGCATTAATACTACCCACTGTCCCAAGGCTTGTGTGCCGTGTATTAAGGTCCTCAATTAACAGTGAAGGATTAGTATAAATGCAGTCAGGTAGATAGTGAGCGTCGACAGTTCCTGGATACATACAAATTAAGTACAATAAATTCCCCTTCCCTTAATGATAATTTAACACAGACACTCTCTATACCTTACGTTTTTGACGGGGGGTTCTACTAACTCCGCTGGTATAGAGATTTTAACATAAATCGACATCCCTCTGATGTTATTTGCGGCGAAGAGGTGAAACCCTTTATAGCCATTTAATTTTAATATGCCTTCATTCCTATCCCCTGTTTCCTGGACAGCTACAACATCAATATCATTTCCCATCACATAACAATGAACATCTGTAACCCTGTTTCTTAAACATTAACATACCATGACAACATTTTCGGTCAAGGATAATACATTATTAAACAATTCCCTTTCTAAGTCATCCCCAATAAGTTCACTAAATTATAGCCATACCTTGTATAATATCTCCCAACTTCATAGATAAAAGCAACATTGCGTTTCTCAAGAGATTTTTTCAGTCCCGTGATGCCCATTATTGGCCCAAATGATTCCTTCATTTTATGTTTAATTATAGAGTTCTTCCTTTCACTACGACTACCATCAATTACATACACTTCACTTTCCTTCATTTCACCACTCATTGTAGCATTATTGTCTTCAAACCACTATTTCCTGACTTACTTTCCTTCACTGTTTTGTGACTTTCATTGATCTTCACCTGAACGTTTAATTTCGCCTCGATGGACTCGATTCTTTGTTCAAGATTTCGAAGGAACTCACCAACTTTTCTTAGTTCAGCCCACACCTCCTTGACCATAACATTATGGCCCTCTTTCTGAGTCCCAGTAACCACTTCACTCACTGTAACATTGTCGCTGCCGGAGTCCTGAGTGGTGGTGTGGCAGCTTGTTGCTTTAGCCTGATGAAGTAAAGGTGACTTCTTTACCCACGCATTCGTCCGGTTCACTGGTGCTGTATGGGGCAGACTATTCTGCTGTGCTCCCGGTGTCTGGGTAAGAGCTCTTGCCTGCTCTGTCATATTCACCGGCTGGGGAACATCCGTACTCGGCCTCTTGCTACACACAGCCAAGCTGGCATTGTGAACACCTCCACAGTTGCAGCATCTGGGAACTATTTTCTCACCCAGATTAAGTCAATTTCTACACACATTAGAGACTTTCTGCAGAAACGAAATCGTGGATCATGTTGACAGCTCCAGGATTTATGCACCCATCTGCAGCATTGCAGGCATATTATGGGCTCTTCTACATACTTTGCTACATGCCTGTAGCCAGCCCCGGTGATGAACACTCTCGGGAACTTCACCTTTCACTAGAGTGAAGGCAACAACCTGAGTCCTAGCCTCACCTTTAATAAGGTGACGCTTAGCCCACACAAATCGTTGGTCGTCGAGGATGAATTCGTGGTCTAGAATCTGAGGGTATTTTTAGATAATTACCTTCGTCAGCTTCTCGTTCTTTTCCGATATTTGCATAACATTTCCATCATACTTGCTGGGTAAGAAACACAACTGCCTCCGTAGAACCTACCGTTAAGTAAGGTCTATTCACATCTTCCTTCAGCAGGGGCTCGAACTTGCGGCGCTCTCTTCCACGTTTGACTGTCCACAGCAGCTTGTGGTGGTAGGCCAGTGTACATGAGGCAGGGAAGAGAAGCCTCCACCTCCGCTAACCCTCACCTCCCTGACATCGTCCTGTCCTTTCGTCGATACTGGTTTGATCAGTCTCAGCGTCGTCCTCATTCTCTTGTTGTTTCCATTAGGAACACTATCACTGTCAACACTACGTCCCACATCCTGTCTTCTCCGTTTCTTCTGTCCCTTGGTTAGAACTTCTTGAAAATTACTCTCCCCTACTGGCTGGCTGCTTTCTGAGTCTGTGTCCATGTGAATATTGCCGTGGGGAGTAGCCAGTTCTTCTGTTGAGCGATTCTCCATCTCAGTGCCCAGCATGGGGGGGAGGGAAATGTATAGAATGCAATATGTTGTAGAGGTGTTATCCTGGCAAGGGTGCAGGAGAAACGAGAGCAGCGGACCGACGTCTTCACCCGTCGACCGTCTTGTAAACACTGAAAATGGGAAAGTGCTCTACATACGATGGAACAAGGTCAATGCAGGCTAATGTCAGGGTAAGCTCGCCAGTAGCAGGACTCTGACGATGTCCATGGACAGGAATGTTCCATCGTCACTCACCCAGATGGGATTTACCTTGCACTACATGTATGCAGGCAAGCAATGTACGTGTTTTAGGTGCGGTTTGCCGGGTCACATACTGGTGGCTTGTACAGTGGGAGTGGCCGCCAGGGTTAATCTATTCTGTAAGGAAGAATTTCCGCCTCTCAAGCCCCTAGACGATTCTGTGGCGGGTGTTGTTCTACCTCCCAACCTACCTCCTGATGGGCCTGTGTGTGAGAGTGCGCCGGTTACGGGTGCAGGGGAGTTAGTGCGTCCTGTGGTACAGGGTATCGAAGGTCGGCAGGTATGTGTGGATGCTGTTCCACCTGCATGGCTGTATGTCCTGCTTGAGATGAAAGTGCAGGTTTACAGTATGCCACTGGTGGTGGTGGTGGAGGAAGGTGCCCTCGAGATGTCCTGTGATGCTGTAGAGAGAGTGTCCAGTGTTTCTGCTACCCCATTGGCATCTCTAAAGGTGGGTGTTCCCTCCTCGGTTAGGGTGGCGTTGCCGCCTGCCTCTGCTGTGGAAGGTGTGCATCCCCCACGCCGCGCTCAGGATACGTCTCTTCTGTCTACGTTGGTGCCTGACCAGAAATGCCAGAAGAGGACTGTGCGGTTGCACGTCCATGATTGTGAGGGACGCCGTGGAGCTGATGGAGGAAGAACAAGGAAGGGTGGTGGAGGCGGTGTTTGTCGTGGAACAGGAGCAGGGAGCAGTTTGCCCCACTGCCGGCTTAGGATTGTCAGCCATCCCCCCGTGCAGGGGGATGGCTGACAATCATGGACTCACTGAAGGCCGACACACTCTCCATACACCCGGTAAGGGTTCATCTCTTACACACACACAGCTTTCCCTCAGCCGTCACCCTGAGGGGGTCACGCCAAATATGGTGCTCATGGATCGTTCAAATAACTGAGGATACACGGCCTTGAGGTGAACAGACACTCAGGAAAGACTCGCTGGAATGCTCCTTGATGCCGTGCCGGTGACAGTCTAAACAGGTCATACAAATAACTGTGTGTGGATGATGATACTCTTGGTGGGGCCCTCCACATGTGAGGCAACGGCCAGCCTAGCTTAGCTGTAAGCCTAGCGCCCTGGCAAAGGAATCAGGCACTGGTCTCAGGCCCAGACACGTGAACTGTGCCCCAGCCACCCTGCTCAAGAAAATTGCGTTTCCCATCTGGCACTTTGTATACAGTGAGGCGAGGATATCCTCACCTCGCTATACTGACCTAAAGCGGACTCCTCGCAGAGCTTTGCTGATATGACTAATGGCAGTGCTGAGCTGAATATACTTCTGAAACTATTAACTGTGTAAGAATGAATTAAGTATCAGCATGACACTGGAAAGTCACTGGTTAGATACCATAGGTGTCATGCACAGTGCCAGATAATGGCAACAGTTGCTGCCAAGCGTATCTGTACTTTAAAGACACTTCTATACCTACTATTAACTACTACAGTACGTTGTCTGTGTATCTTTTGCCTTGTTTATTGCACTGGACTCAGATGTGTTGTGCACACTGAAGTGTTTCATACGAGACATGAAATATACATTTGGCAAGAAATCTCAACACGGACTGTGTGACCTTGGAATCTGGCGCGTTCCTATCAGTGCCTGTGGAGGAGAGAGAGGCCTGGCTCCTTGTGCCCGGCCTCTTAGCAAACGTTCTACATGCATGCATGTATTCATGCATACATTGTGTCTGCGTTCTGGGATGCTCCTGAACGCAGGTACGAATCCTCGTCACGGCCCTTGTGGATTTATTTAATCTACCTTCATTTTTCCCTGGACATGGATACTGTACGAAATAAGCATGGTTAGCTGCGGCAGCCAAAAAACACCCTGGTGGTGGGTATTTGTTAACAAAAGAACATGCAAACCATGTCCGCGTGTTCATTACAAGAGGAGATTGTACAATATGTTGTACTAATGAGCTTGCAGTGTAATAATGTGTAAACCTCCACCGCCTGCTGATACCCAGCTGACACACGTCATCATTTTTGGGCTTGTCTCCTACCAGGATCACAAACTGTTCGAACAACTTGAGCACATTATCAGTGCAAAGAGAACAACTGGGCAGAGAGGTGATTCTCGCCCATTGGACCAGTGCCGAGGCTCTGCCGGACAAATTTACTGTCCCGAATGCTTTTCGGCGCTCTACAATAAAGGTGTATAACCCTCCCCAGGCGCAGGTGTTACAGATGCCAACGGTGGAATCACGTTGCAAAAAACTGCTGGAATTTGAGCGGTGTGGCCACTTTGCCAGAAAGCATGCAACATTTGTTTATGATGCTAAAACTTCAACGGGTGAAACAGTTAAAATGAAGTGTGCCAACTGTCATCTGGACGGAGTCTCCGCCCTGACATAACGACAGCACCGCACTCTGGCCAAGACGGGTTTGCCCTGGGTACACTAGCAGGGGGGCACGAATAACAGCCTTGGCTCACCTACAGTGCCACCACCAGTCACTCAGCCACACTTCCCTACCTTACCCAACCACCCCAATGCCACAACCGGTATCCCAAGTGACACAGCTGCAGTCTGTAGCAATACATGTTGGTCGAGGGGCCCGGATCAGGCACAGAAAAATATTGAGCTTATGAATACAGTAGAAATAAATCTTGCAACGAAAGACAATGATAACCACTCTTCAGGAATCTGTGAGTGTTGAACGCGTTATTAATGTAGGCCATACCAACCCGGAGTACCACCATGAGTGCTTTGGCAGCGAGTACCTATGCGCGGACCCAGACTGAGGGTACCATCAGCCCTCACACCAACTGGGTTTATGTCCCAATGGGTTGTCCACCACTCCCCACACTCCAGCCTCATCGACGTGGTGTGCAATGAATAGAGGGGAAATATTCAATATGGGAAATAAAAGTGTTGTAGATGCGGATAACAATGCAACTGTTCATGATATGGAACCAAATTCTAATGAGAGTTAAAATTGTAATGAAAATGTTGGAGACTATGAAGCGAATACAAGTGCTGATAAAAGTTATTGGAAGGAAATTAGCAGTGAAAAAGATGATGCAAGTGATTGTGATCAAGTCGAAATCGCAACCAGTGATGCTTGTAGTTATAATGCAGGAGTCGAACCGGACGTGGATAACCTCGGTCAGCACACACCACATCTCAGATGGTTCAGGTTAGAAGGGTATTAGAGATCTGGTGAAAGGTGATGAGCTGACTGATATGGGAACAAAACGCCGTAATAAAGCACTACAAAGAGTATCGGAATATAATATATTTTAGTAAAGTAAAGTAAAAGTAAGGAATAATGGCGACCACTCAATCTCATAAAAACAAGTACAGTGTCATCAAGATACTCAGTTGGAATATTGCTTTCAGAAAACGGTATTCTGATCTCCATCATAAAGTTATGACTGAAGACATAGATATTGTCTGCCTCCAAGAACCCTAATTCCCGCAGGTAAAACCCCGCAGAATCTGCCAAGTTAATCAGTGTTATAATCCAGATCAAAATATACGTGTGTTTAAACAGTCATTGCCACATGAGCCGCTTCCCGCTCAACAATGAGAGAGTTTTCAATGTCATGGTATCCTGGTACACCTTGGTAACTGCTCACTAAATGTTGAAATGCCTATGCACCTACTGGCCTCTTCTAGTATACACACCTACCTAATTTTGCACATACTGACCCTACAATCTTAATTGGGGATTTGAATGCTAAACACAAATCCATCTCAGTAAAGCACCAAAGTCATTCCACCAACTTGTTGGCATGTTCTAGCGGTGATTGACACGGTAATTAGAGGCAAAGGAGATAAAAGACAGATATGTTCGTCTGGTAAAGTGGACACAAATGATAGCAAGACAGTGTTAAGCGTCAAGGCTCTCAAGTGTAGATATCCATTGTAAATGTTATGAATAATAAAACCCCTCTGAGACATGGAGACTGCCGTCCTGACATATGGTAAACACAAACGATTAGGGGATCAACTCACAAACACCAATTGTGAGTTGATCTCCTAATTGTTAAAATCCCCTAATTGCTAAACACAAACAATTAGGGATCAACTCACAAACACCAACGGTAGAAGATTGTGGTACTTTTCGATGCATATGATGATGTTCAAACTTATCAGTAAGAATCAGCCAACGCAAATATATGGAGAAGTGCTCGATAGGTGCATTGACTTTAACCTGTCATACACAACTCATGAGACTGATATTATGGCTGACTTAATGCCTGACCATTTAGCCATAATAGCTAACATACACGTGGCTAATGTTGACTTACCTGGCACTAAGCTAAGTAGATGCAGGCTAACAGTAAGAAAAGAGCAAGAAAAAATCTTTATAGACAGCATTAAACATTGGTAAAACAATTATGAGGCTCTGAGAATGTATAACGGTTTTTATGATGACCTCGTGAATAAAATCTATGAGTCCATCAAACATAGTGCAGTCACACCAAACGAAAAGACTTAGCGGTAAGCAGGTCAGACACAACCAGTACTTTGACGATGCTAAACTGAAAGAACTTAAATCAATTGTTAGACATATATATAATGGTAAGGAATATAAGAGCCTAAGAACACCTCAAATGTAAAACTGTTTCAGACCGCGCTTGCAGCGGCAAGGAAGAGAATGACTGAACTGAGACACAATGAATGGGAGGGTTTTGTTAGCGGATTTTACCTACATACTTCCCTGGGTAAAGCCTTGAAAGGCAAATTATTGGTAAAAATAGTAGGAAAAGTGTCCACATCTAAATCCGCTACAGAAACAATCAGTTAATTACAAATCAGGTCTCCAGCTCTTGAATATTACTATCTAACACTAGGGAGAAATTTGCAGGCGAAGTTCAAAGGCAGAAATGCTTTCATGAACAAGCATTGTTGAGCAAGCAACATGAATGAAGGTGACGTTCCATATACAGATTATGAATTGGATGCAGCCCTCTCCAGGGACAGTAGCACTGCTCCTGGTGAGGACGGTATCACCTATGATATTCTCAGGTTACTACATCGTGTACCCGGTAATACATTATTAGAATTGTTTAATGCGAGTTATGTCACTAGGCATGGAGATAGAAGGCACAAGTACACAACATTTCTTAATTTAAAAAATGCTTCTGATATTGCTAATAGGGAAGTGATTCTGTATGAATTAACAAGAATGGATATAGATGGACAGTTATTACAATGGATACGTGGCTATCTTACCAACCGGAAGTCCTCTGAACTGTTCCAAGGCTACAAGAGTGAACTAACCTTAATGCAACTAGGCACCCCACAAGGATGAGTACTCAGTCCTACCTTGTTTAATGTTCTAATTAATGCTTTACTAAATTAATCCCAACTAGTCCGGCAAACATTAGCTATAAGCTATGGCGATGACATCTTTGTACATACTAAAACCCACCACAAAATGCAAACAATCTTCAATTTATATACATACAGCTTGTGAGAGCCTTGGTCTTGTAATCAACGCTGCTAAAAGTAAGGTATTTAACAGACAAATTGGTAATTGCGAAAGTAGACCACGAAAACTAAAGATAAATACAATAGACTATGTATCTTCTTTCAAATACCTTGGTGTCTTTGTCCATTGTACCTTAACTGCAGTCAGTAGGTTACATCAAACTATGTAGAGACAAACTCAAGGCTCTCACATCTGTAGTGGAGTACAGCCCTAATACGGTGTTAATATTAGAATAGCAAAAATGATATACTTAGCATATATAAGGTCTCTGATATAGACTATCATGCACCAACTTTAGTCCTGCAAAATAGCAAATGTATTGATAGACTAAAAAAATGCAAATGAAGCACTCAGAATTATACTTGGCTGTCCTATAACTACCAAAGTTCTCAATAAGCAAAAAAAAATTAAATATACCTATGATGGGACTGAAGCTTCTGCGTGATAACAAAAGCAACATTACGTCAGTTGAACTGTTAAAACACATACGTAATGGAACCAGCGAGTCTAAATGGATTCAAAGAACAGTCACTCATATTAAAATGATGGGACTGCACGATGTATGTACAGATGAAAGAGTACAGCATTTTCTTCCACCCTGGCAGATAGTACCTTTTGTCATCCTGACGCCTGCATACCCCACCAAGAAACTAATCACAAACAACCCTCTTGCTCAGCTTGCTGCTAAATTAAGCACCCTGGAATACATTCACAACACACAAATTAAAACCAACATCGTACAGAAAATATACACTGACGGATCACTCAATACAGCTACCAGGGAGGGCAGGAAGTGCTGTTATTGCTCATCAGCCCGATGGCCAGCACAATTGAAAGGAATATAGAGTTAGTAACTGGGCATCCACAATCCAAGCTGATTTTTTTTTTTTACATGTAACACATGCAATTTAAATACAATAACAACAATAAAAGTACATTAGAAAACATAACAAAACAAAACAAATAATAAACCACCGACCAGAAGGGCCGACAGCACAGGACAACAAAGTACAAACACGAGAAATGCAAGAGCAAACATCAAAAGAAGAAAACAATGTCAAAACAAGCAAGCACAGTAACATTAAAAACATAACAGTATACAACAAAACAAACATCAAGATGTATAACATGAAACATAACAAGAAAAGCACAATAACAACAAACAAACAAAAATAACAAACAAGCACAACATGTAATGCAATAATAAAACACCAGTGCAAGGTACATTCACAGAAACAAAACATGAATAAAAAACACTCACACCAAACCAACCGCCTCGCAACAAACAAAGGGAGAGGCCAAAATATACAATAATAAGAAACAAACAATCCATGCAATCAAGAAAACAAAACATAGGAACACACACAACAACAAACAAGCACCGGCCTGAAGGACCGAGCCCAAGCTGAATTAGTAGCAATACTATTAGCACTCGGAAATTATTGAAAACCACTGAAGTTTTTTATTTATTTTTATTTTTACATGCAAGCATTGCAAGTTTAAGACAATTAAGTACAATAAAAGAACAGAAAAAACAAATTAAGCAAAACAAAAAACACCGGCCATAAGGACCGACAGCACAGCTACAAAAAACAGCAAACATCAACAGAACACAAGAGAAAATAGCGTAAACAGGACAGCAATACACCAAAACATAATAACACATAAAACAAACAAACAAACATCAAAATACATAGGGAAAGCATAAGGATAACAAATAACAAAAAAATAATAAAAATATACAACAAGTTAAAGAAACAGAAACAAGCCAAACATGGCACAATAACAACACGCACAACTAACCACCGGCCGTGCACGAAATAAAAGGAGAGGCACAAGCACAAAACACAAAAGGGCAAACATCATAGCCAGAGGGGCACATAACATTACAATCAAAGTAACAGATGATCAGTGAGAGGTTCAGCTACACGCAAAGCATGGTAAGAAATATAAGAAATACTATAAACTGGGTCATGAGAAAACTAAACATAACAACGGCCTGACGGGCGCACAATAAATATAACACAGAGCAAAACATACCACAGGTCCCATTCACACACTAAACACACAGCAAGCACACAAACTACTCAATAGCCTCATACTTTTCCAGCCACTCTGCCGCCGGGAAACGAATACAATATGCCTCCCAAAGCAACATGATGTTATCCGGAACTGGGGTGATTATGAGCCGTACGAGGATTAGGCATCAAGTCCGGCACACCCACAACAAAACACCGAGCCTGCGAACACAGACGGACGAGGGGCACCACGGAACAGGCTGCACACGGTCAGCAAAATGAAATGATAAAGGATTCTGCTTCCCATCATACACCACGCCGGAAGCCAAGATGATTGGAAGGGGCTTTCCCCCACGGGGCCGGGCAACGGGTAGCGCACTGGTAGCCTCCTTGGCAGCCCCACAGGCTCTGCGGCAACCACCGGACGCGTCACCTGCAGGGACCCCCCACGCAGAGCATCCTTCTTCAGCAACAGCATGAGGCCGCAGCCCGCACCAGCACCCACACCACCTACGTGCGGATGAGCGACCACCCCCCACTGTGGAGAACCTTTTGCAGAAGAAAGAACAGGAGGTGAATCATAAGCACAATCATCGTCATCAGCAGGCACATGGACGTCAGCAACCACCATCGACATAGAGCGCGAAGCACCCTGATCCACCGCATCATCGCCCGAAGACCCACCGGAGTCGAAATCTCCACATCAGCCCAGCAGTAGAAGAACGACAGGACCGCTTGGGTTCCGGCCGCACATCCTCAGAGCCGGAGGCTGACCCAGAACCTCGGGCTTCACAAGCCGTGCGAACCGATGCCCGTCGCATGACGGCCGCGCCTCAACCGCAGGGGGATCCGGGCCGCACACAACAGGACGCTCCGCAGCCCCCAAGCACCCAGCTCAGCCGAAACACCCTGCGAGGGCGCAGGCCAGACGCAGCAGCAGGAGACTAGGAAGACGAAGACGTCGACGACACGCAGAGACCATCTGGAAGACCCCCGGGAGCAGCTGTGACAGCTGACAGGGGCAGGAAGAATCAGAACAACGGCACCAGAACACCGGAGGATGGACCCGCACCATCAGGAGGACTGCCGGGCGACGCAGGGGGAGCCGCAGCAGCCAATGGGACGTCCACATCCCCGCCCACGGAACCACCCCCAACAGGGAGCGGCGGGAAATCATCCTCCCGGAACAGGTTCACAGGAGCAGACAGCAGCCTCCGAGCACCCGGCAGCCCTGATGCCCCAACAGGCCACACCGAAAGCAGGTACGGGGTTGCCGGGCATAGTAACCCAGACGTAGTATCCCAGAAGCCGGAACGAAGAAGGGATGTCAGACCTCAGGCGCATCCCAAGGGTACGAATGTTCGCCTGCATACCCTTATACCTCCCTGAGGACAGCATGTGCACCCCGCACACTGACGACCGCGCCAAACTTGCTGGAAGTAACGCTGGAGTGGATTTTCGGGAAACTCTAAGGGCGCCCCATACACACTCACGTAGGTCAGGGCGCCACTACGGTCTGAAATGGTCACAGAGCCGGCACCATCCGGCAGCGACAAGGAACGCCCTTCGTAACGCGGAGGAACGCACGGTACACCTCCTCCCCCGCCAACTTGATAATAACCCGGTGAGCAGTTACCAGCTAAACTGGAACAAGCTCACCTGCAAACTCACCTGCAGTTTGAACTCAACTGCAAACTGGAACAAGCAGGTGCATTGTTTATCACAATGAAATGTGTCAAGTAAAACATGTGTATGGGGCAAGTAACAAAATCAGCAGACTAACAGACGTTGTCACAGCTCTGATAAGACTTGGCTACAGGTATCTCTGGCAGTTTAGCTTGTATAAGGATCTAGATGAAGTAACGTATAAAGTATGTGCACAAAGACAGGGACACACACTCGAACACTATATCTTGGACTGTAGTAAAATTGAGCCATTTAGAGCTAAATCTAAACTCACACTGTATGAAATGGCAAACCACCTAATTACTAAGGATAAAACATCAGAAATCCTTGCATTGTATCCATATTTCGCTTCAAGTAGATAAACGACATAATGAGATTAAGAAACAAGTAGTATTTGTGATGACTAATAATAACAAGACTATTATTACTACTACTAATAATAATAACCCCTATGACTCTGTAATATCTCCGTTGTTCAAACAATTATGTATCAGCGATAAGACCTACCATAAATGTATAATGATTTAATGTAAATACATAGCTCTTGAAATAGAACATTCTCTGTAACTAGCTGACACTGTAATTATAAGGTGTGAAGGATAGATGAAATTGTTAATGTAATAATCTCCGTTGGAGGTCTGATAAAGACCTTTTTTGCCCTATCCTTTTGCATTACCACTCATAAGATGTGTATAGGATGCACATTAAACTAGCCGCCTCCGGCGGCAACAATCAAAACCAGTGTGGGGGTGGAGGTGGGAGGTTATGAAGCCTGGTGCCAGTGGTCACAAGGGTCGTGACTTGCGATGTTGAAGAAGGATGTGCTTGCCCAGCCTCTGGGTGATTCCCCTTCTTTGAGACCCCTCGTTCTGCCTGGTTCTGTTGGTGATTTCCTGGGTGATGTTCCGTTGCAATCAGGGCTCCCGCCGCCCGCTAGTTAGATCGTTGTGCTTTCCGATGGCTCTTCCTTTCCGATGGCTCCCCATCTTATTTTTGCCTCCCTAAATGTCAATGGACTTCGTTCTCTGGCCACTCAGATGGGTCTGGTGTCGATGCTTCCTTGCAAGAAGGTGGACGAGGCTTTTATCCAGGAGCATAATGTCAGTGATATAAGCTTGTTGCAGGGCTTAGCTGATGAGTTTAGGATTTTGTTGAACCCTACCAGATTGTTGAAAGGGGTAAACTCGTTCTCATATTCAAACAAAAGCTGATTTCGGTGCTGCATTCGGAGATGGATGATGATGGTCGGATTCTGTTTGTGCGGATTTCGTATTTGGGATCAGTTATTCCTTTGTTAAATGTTTATGCGCCTTCTGGTTCTGCCCGGCGGCGGTGGTAGAGGGAGGTTTCCTTTACAAGTGAGGTGTTGTACTTTCTGCGACATAATACTAGGTCAATGGCCTTTAGAGGGTGACTTAAACTGTGTAAAGTCAGCGCAGGACTGTAGTAGACTGATGCCTGCTAACGTGTCAACTGCAGTAGTGTAAACTTTGCGTTGTTGTGGGTTTAGATATGCAGCTGTGATTCAGGGGGGTGCTCTAGAATTTACCTTTGTCTCTCGTACTTCGAGCTTTCGGTTGGATAGGTTTTATGTTCATAAGTTGGAGAGGGACGGTGTACTCCTTTGATACAGTTCTGGTTGCTTTCTCTGACTACTGTATGGTGGTTGTTGAGGTTGGGGTTCGAAGCTATGAACGGGTTGGGAGGGCTGGTTTTAACTCAATTGCAGTTTACTGCAGTGTTGCAACGTCCGTGAATTGGTTCGGGTTCGGTGTGTTTTGTTCGTTGAAAGGATAAGTAGTTTTCCTTGTATTTTGACTTGGTGGGATTGGTTTAAGGGTGAGGTTTATTTCTATGGCGAAGCGGAAGTCGGTGGAATGGTTTGGCTTGTTGAATGTGTTGCAGGCTAGGTTGTCGTATTTGTATGGGTTGGTAAATAAGGGGTGTGAAAGGTTTGCGGAGATTTTGTTGTATAAAGCCCAGATTCGTGGGTTATGGGAGGAGCTGGCCATGGGGGCGGAGATCCAGGCTATGGTGGAGTAAACGGTAGTTTAGGGAACGTCTTTCACAGTACTTGCTTCGTAAGGAAAAGGAAGATAGTTCATCAGTGTTTTGACTAGTCTCCGTATGCCTGATGGTTCGATTTTGTCGAATACGGATGGTGTACCTTTATATGCTCGGCGGTAGCATAAAATTCTTGATAAGAGGGTGGAGGGGGATTGGGGTATGGAAGATTTTTTTCTTGGGTTTTGTTCTCCTAGGTTGTCGGTGTTGGAGTGTTCGCTTTTGGAGGGTGAGGTTGGTCGTACGGAGGTCTTGGATGTGGTCCAGTCTTTGTGGAAGGACAAGATGCTTGGGCTTGATGGGCTGCCGGCAGAGTTTTATGTGTCCTGATGGGATGTTATTGGGACTGATTTCTTGGAGATGGGCCAGTTTTGTTTTTCGCATATGCGATTGACGGGGGTCCCAATCGGTTGGCATTGTGCGATGCTTTTTTAAGCCTTTCTAAGGATTACAAATCACATCGAAGTTATTAGCAAATCACTATCAGTTGGTGGTGGCCTCCTTGGTTTCTCGGGAACAGTTTTGTGGGATGCCGGGTAGGTCGTTGGTCACTTGCAACAACCTGGTCTGGGATATGATTGTCTGTGTGTTGCAGTCAGGAGAGCAGCAGCTTTGTCAATCTAGACTGGTCTAAAGCCTTCGACCGTGAGGCCACTGATTTTTTATTGCGGTTTATGGAGAAGCTTGGCTTTGTCTCCTGGTAAATAGGTTGGGTGCGCATGTTGCATGCGCAGTGATGTAGTCAGGTGTGTGTGACTAGCTTCTTTAGTGCTCTGCTTGCCATTAGGCGCTCGGTTCGGTAAGGTTGCCTCCTGTCGATGCTTTTGTATTTAATATTTCAGGAACTGTTGTTTCGGGCGGTGCGGACCAATGGTTCTATCGTCTCCCCAACGGGTTTGACCTGAGTATGTGTGTGGGTAGGCAGATGATACGACAGTGTTTGTGGCTACTGTGGATTCGGTGGTATATGTACAGGACGTTATGCATCATTTTGAACCGGCCACGGGGGCTATCGTCAATCATCAATTGATGACAGAAATCCTGTATTATGGAGTTGGGGGTTAAGCTGATTGGGGGCAAGTCGGTCTGGCTTTCTCTGACCGCAAACGGCCAGAGTTCCCTCTGACTCTAAAAACTTGGTTTTACATTCTTTACTCCTGTAATATATACTTCCAATGAGTTTAATTCTTTATCCAAATTGCTACGGCGGCCACCGTTTCATTTTCTGACAGCTGGTCTCATCTACTGTCCGATGACACCCAACAATGTAAACTTTCGGTATATAGTAAACGAATGAGATTTTGGTGCATTCTCCTCGTGCACCCGAACTGGCAGTTTGCCCTCCACCACACAGTTGAAAGCAGCTGGTGTGCCTCCTCTTCACAGTTAAATTAATAACATATGAAACAATCACAACTATCCTTGGCTGTTGTAGAGAACGGGTGCCCGAGTTAACTTTCTTCTAGTCAACTCAATCCTCCATCTGCAGAGCTGAGCACAATACCACTATCTTATTTCTTGAAGCTGTGAACATGTGGCTTCCTGTCTCGAGGCCAGTTGCTCCTTGTTATACTTGATTATATTTATATTAATGTTGATTCTGGCTCTTCAATACTTCAGAACTTCCTATGTAGAGTTAAATGTCCTTGTACAATATTTATCAGTTGTATGATCAAGAGCAAAGCTTATAGTTCATAATTCTGAGGTAAACATGAAGTACTCCGACGTGGCGAGAGCAGCAACAACAGGAAGCGAGGTTAATGGTGTTTCTCCTTCCTAACTCAACCGAGAGTTTAAAGGAACGCTAGTTTATTTAATTAAATTTTTTGATCAATAATATACTTATTAATTCTAGTTAATACCTTAGCACTAAGTTAAGCCATAATTTATAAGCAATTAGTGAAAGTCATTGCTAATCAAATGAAAGCCATTGCTAGTGGCGACGCAGGTTGGTGACGTTAGCTCGTCTTTATGGCGCCTGGGAGGCATTTAAGGGATGGGAGACTAATTACTCATGTAAACTCCATAGAAAATACTCATAACACTATTTGAGAATATTTTCCTCAATGTTTGTTGTCCTTTGGGAGCGTCTGAAAAAATAACTATTTCAATCCAGTATTACCACAGCCTAGTAGTAGGACTGCTTTGTTCAAGTCATTCAGTTGATGAGGTTCTGGTTATTTTTTGTGTGATATTTATTTCATTAAATGTGTTTTACGAAACAATTTCTGTTCTCTCTACTTATATGATTCCTTGACTGATACTGAGCTGAATTTACATTAAACATACGCTGTAGGGACACATTATGGTGATCTGGTATGTTTTCCGAATTCGTTGAAGCAGACATGAGCCCTTGCGCCGGCAGTGTCTTACCAGACGATTAACCATGTTCCACAGTGTTGTTTAAACCCACAGTGCCATTGCCGATGTAATTCCCATTGCAGAGTCATAGCATGGCAGTCATTAGGGGTACCTATCCTCCCCAGTGTTTCAATGGTTGTTCACTTAAATTCTTGACTGAGAGTAGATGAGTTAAAGTGGTCCCAGGGTGCAGATTGTAATACCCCATTCATTACATGTTAGTGTCCTGCTGCGAGATTCAGCAGTGCTGAGGTCTAGAGGTCCATGAGAGATGAGACAGCTGGCCGGAAGGAGGACGACCTGAGATTACTACTTCATTCCACTCTGCTCGGCAATTTTTGGGTCCCCCATGCTAGTACTGGTGTCCCATTGGCAGCAATTACAAAGGAGGGAAAGTTACTAAGTACTTGGAAAAAGGCAATTTAAAGATTTTTAAATGTGGATAATATGAATGATATCTGGCATGAACAGTTATATTTTGTAAAAATTGGAAATAATTTATCTGAATTACATGAGGGCCACTAACACTAGTGGCCTCAACAAGGACAGAAAGCAGGCGGTTTGCCGAAGATTCCCTCATTTGCCTTAATGATATTTTCCAGTTGGAATGCAAATTTTAACAGAATTTTGGCATTTACGGCTTCGGCGGTTACATGGGTTTATAACCCTGTGGGTGAAAAGGCATCTCCTGTTCTCAGTCCTACATTGTAGCTTGTTGAGCTTGAAACCGTTGTTCCTTGTTTGTGTTGTATCTGACCTTTTGAAGAAATTGTCCTGATCAACATCTTTCAAACTGTTCAGTATTTTAAAAATGTCAATGAGATCCGCCCTGTCATGCCTGGTTTGCAGTGTTGTTAGCCCTGAGGCCCTCAACCGTTCCTGATACGTGAATTGACTTAATTCTGGAATGATTTTTTGTTGCCCGGTGTTGCACTTTCTCCAGAGCAGCTATGTCCTTCTGAAGATAAGTTCTCCATGATTGGATACAGAAATCCAGATGGACGCGCACCAGAGATTTATAAAATTGAATCATTACCTTCTTTTCCTTAAAGTCAAAGGTACGCTTGGTTATTCCAAGGGTTTGGTAAGCTTTGTTGACTGCTTCCCCTACCTGCTGTGCAACTTTCATTGAGTGGAGAATTTTGATTCCAAGGTCCTTTTCTTCATCTATCTGCTGTAATGTTATGTTATTACCTTGGTAGTCGTGGCGTGTGTTGTTGTGCCCCACATGAAGGGTCTTGCAGTTGTCAATAATAAAAAGCATTTGCCAGTCTTCTGACCATTTGTGGAGTTCATGTAGAGTTCTTTGTAAGGCTTCAATATCATCATTTCCCACTTTACCATAGATCTTAGTGTCATCTGCAAATATGATGTGGCTTGTAATACTCTCATCTATGTCATTGATGTATGTGCCAAAAAGGGTTTCCCCAAAATGGACCCCTGTGGTACCCCACTTAGCACATTTCCCCAGTCAGATTCATTCCCATTAAACATTACTCTGTTTCCTTTGTGTTAACCATTGTTTTTTCTATTCTAGTATTCTTCAATTTATTCCATATGTATGTTATTTCCTTGCCAGTCTTTCATATGGTACCTTATCCAAGGCTTTAGCAAAATCCATGTATACTACATCAACCGGAAGTCATTTGTCTGAGGAGCTGGTTATGGTTTCTAAAAATGTGAGCAGGTTTGTAAGGCAGGATCTATTTTTTAACAAACCCATGTTATGTCGATTTTACAAGATTCTTCATTGAAAGATGGTGAATGATTCTCTCATTTAGGATTCTCCCTGTGAACTTGCAAATGTGTGATGTCAAGCTGATCGGATTTCATAATACGAAACAACGGCACTTAGTAAGCTGGTTAAACATTTGATATGGTATCCAACAAATGTTATGGCCAGCATTCTTAGGCTCTATCAAATTATTTAGGAAAAACATTCTTGCCACACATTTCTACTTCATGCCTTTTGTTGTATCCCAAAATAAATATGAGAATCAAATAAAAAGTTTCGCATTATATAATAATTTCCTATGAATAACAAATTGATCTTACACAGGAGACACCGAATCATCTTACTGGCTGGATGGCATGTTTAACAACCACACGAGCCAATTTACGTATTCATCAGGGGAGCTTGTGCCTATGGACACGCCATTCTGGAGTGCAAGATACAA